>NC_092423.1:58326259-58503759 GCF_036169615.1 Heliangelus exortis | reverse complement strand
TTAGATTTGACAAACTAAAAGTTTGTGTGACTGCTTTGAGCCGGAGAAATTTTCTAGTAGTAGAAATCAGAACTCATGAGAATTCTTGTTCTTCTTTGTAGGCATCAATGATGCCTACAAAACAAAATCAACAATGTCATTACTGACTGAAACAACCCCACTGTATCATGACATTTTGGGGTTTTTTTGGTGGGCTTGGGGTTTTTAATGTTCTCAAGAAAAAAGAAAAATAAAAGAAATAGTTTGGGAAAAAAGGAAGAGAAAAAACGTTTAATCACATATTTTTAATTAATTAATTATGACTGCTTTATTTTAGACATCCTGAACCCAATTGCTGTTAAGTAACTTAGTCTTCAGTAAGAATACCTGAACAAGTGTTCTAAGTGAGATGTATTTTTGATAAGAACTCTTATTGGAACCTTGAATGAAACATTTATTTTTTTTATCAAGGCACTATATGATTAATGAGTTTGATGCATAGGTTATTAGTGAGGCAAAGTTATAAAATTTCTTTGTAGAGCTTTTCTAAAAGACAAAGAGTGGCACAATGAAAATGCAAATATTAAACATTAATAAATTAAATAGATACACTTTTTTTTTTATTATCCCTGTATTTGATAATAAAGTAGTTTTTCTGGTCTTTTGCCTCCTATATCACAACATGCCAATGTATGGGACATGTCTGGCGGAGAAAAAGATATTTGTGGTTCCCCTGAACCACAACGGCAGGCTGCTAGAACTCATCAGACTTTGGATTTCAATAAAGTCAAAAACAGCCTTGGGGCACTCCATTTATACAATGCTCTGCATTAATAGCCAAACTTAATTTAAAAACACACAAAAAACCCTCCAAACAAACAAAAAAACCCCAAACGAACAAAACAAAACAAAAAATAAACAACAACCAAAAAAACAGTCACAAAGCCAAGCAAACTAAAACCAAAACAAGATAAAATGGAAGTGGTAAAGAGTAACTCTAAGTTTTACCATCAGTGTTGAATAATATTTGCTTTATATTGCCTCTGGAACATGAGGCATATATGAAAGTTTATTTATACATGTGCCTTAGTCCAGGCCAAAAGAAGAGTAGATAAATGTGTTTGTGACAGCTGGATTTAGATACCACTGTATAGCTTTCTAAGTAAATGTATCATGGACAGATATGGCCCACTTCCAAGTTTGATGATAAGTAGGTTTTTAAGAAAAAATATGATTTTTCTGTCTCTGAATATCATCCAGCCAAGATTAGGTGACTCTTTTATTGCATGTACAACTGCAGATAGATATGAGAGACTAATGTGTCCTTTACAGTATGTTTCTTTTAAATTATGGCCCTTTTATATAGATCTAAGCCTCTGCCTTCATAGAGTCATAACACAAGCCACATGCTGCTGTTCCGGTGCCACTGTTCAGCATTTGGGTGGTGAAAGGTTGAGAGCTCTAAAGATGGATTTTGGCACAGTTAACACTCAGCTAAAATTTCACACTTGCTGATTTAAGCCTAACAGTGGTGGAACCTTGGCCAATAGCACATCCGTGCCAATGAGGTCAGTGCAAGACACCATAGAGGATTAGTGCAGGCCTTTTGGTAGTGGATCTGGCTCTGGCTTTCTGCAAAGAATTTCTAAAACGTGGGCAACTGAACTGGTTCCATATACATAGCTCTCAACTGTCACAGAATTAATTTAATTTCTACTCTGTAATGTTAATGAGATATGAAAGCCTTTTCTTTCTTTCTAAGATATCAGCATTAATGGCACAGAATCAGCTCCAGTGAATGGAAAAGAACAAGCTCACCCACACTATAATTTGTAATTGGCTCACTCATGGGACTTGAGTTTTTTGCATGAAAACTAGAGCTGTGTGAGTTCTGAAATGTGTTCCATTCATGCCTGCATTGTCACAGGCAAGATTTGAAGGAATCAGTTTGCATTTAATTATGGCTTCTGTGACTTACTGTGAAAAATCTTAATATTTAAATCGAAAGTTTTTAAGAGTCAGGTTAAAGGGAGGCCTATGTTTAACAGTGCAATCTGCTGGTATGCAGAAGCCATTGTAAAAGAGATCACTGGATACAAAATGGGTATCTCTTCATAATCTAACCACAACTAAAAGTATAAACTCTGCTACATCTCCCATGGAGCTGTACCTCCTGAGAAGTGTGTGGTGACTACAAGGGAGTCCACTGGGTAACAATTTATTTTAAGTTTCTATCAATGGGTGCTTAACTGCTGTTAATTTAGAACAATGGCTTGGGGAACTATATTTGCGAGTCACACACATAGAAAATGATTCCATTGTGATTGGTTTTATTGCAGAGAATGCCAGTGAGATTTTGTTGAAGGAAAGCAGTTAAGGAAGCAGTACTCACTTTACTCTCTCTTTCTCTCTTTTTTTTTTTTTTTTTTTTTTTAATTTCTGGCAGTGTATACTGGTGCTGGTTTCAGAAACCCGGCCTAGCAAATCTTAATGCCTGGGTTCACTGGACAATCAAGGATCTTAGCAAAAACCTGTTTTGTATTGACAGTTAGCATCAAGCAATATTGCATGTATGGGTGTATGGGGAATATCTCTCACACTGAAAGAAAAGGTGCTTAATTCTGACACGTTTAAGTATTCTAACTGTACAGATCATTGAAGGAAATGGAACATCTCAGGTGTAGATAGAGGAAGTGTGGCAACTACTCTGGAAAGCTGAAATTCCTTTCAGGGATCGAAAGTATCACTCCACTTACTAACTGTAGATCTGTTCTAATGCAAACATTTCAAGATTGTAATCTTTAACTTGTCTAGCAAAACCATGGATCAAAAAGTAATTGGCATCTCTGGTAATGTACAACCCCCTTTTTTCTGTCATTGTCAAAGCACTCCTTCTGTCATCAATGTTTTACAATTATGTTTCTGAAAAGCGAATGTTTTGCCTTTGGAATAAAGGTTGAAGAGACCTTGATCTTTATTCCTTCTTTCTCTATATTACTCAGTTCAAACATTTCCCTGGTTGGGAAGCAAGAAAAGGGGCAATGCAAATTACAAAGGCAGCTAAAAACTAGAGCACAAGAAGATCAGAGCTACAACTTGTTAAATAAGCTGCTTTTTGCCATGAAAAAGAAGTCATGGGCACTGGGATGTTATTTTCACCATTGCCAAGGTTACTGTTACTTATCTTGGGTAAGTCTTTGAGCCTTCTCAGACCAAAACAGGGATTGGGACCTGTTGTTGGAAAACACTTGTGGCACTCTCCTACCTTTCTGATTCAGCTACTGTGACCAGCAGTTCTCTCATTTTTCGCTTTCTCTTAAGGGGGCTGGACACTTAAACTGGACCATAGGATACATCCCAAGATTTGTTATCAAACAATTGCAGGATAGACAGCCAAGCACAGTGCTGAAGAAATTCCTGCTTGGAGAAGGGAGAAGGAGCTGAGCTGGTGAGAGATAAGAAAAAAACCCAAGAACATTTAGGCTTGTGGCTGCTAAAAGCCCTTCAAACCATTCTACTTTCACCTCCAATTATCAAGAGGATTTAGGCTGAGTTCAGCCACTCCTACCACACATGCTGCCTGGGAAGGAGAGAATAACCAAAAGAACCACCACTGCTGAGAAGTCCTGGAGGTCACTGCTAGGAATTGGATGTAAGATCAATATGACATAAGCTTTAGTTGCTTATTTTCCCCTCAGTTTCAACCTTGATTAGAGTGCATGGTACAGCTCTATCATCTTTTTCCATCACCATATTTGCCTCAGTCACCTTCTTTTAGCCGCACACTTGATCCCAGTGACTCCTACCTTAAACAACATCCTTCCTGAATCCTCACAAGATTCTGCTGATCTTTCAGCAAACCTGTTTCCTCTTGGAAATGTCAGATTCAAGAGAGATAAAATGACTAAGGTATAAGAAGTAATAGTGAAACACAAAAGAGAGGAACTATCCTATTTGTTATATTGTGTGTACGGACATAGAAATTATTGTTTCTACTTAATAATATGTAATGTAGTCTCTGAAACTGTGTAATGTGAGAACAGAAAAAGTCATCCTACTGTCATGGTGTCCTTCATATTAGGAATCACTTCTCCCAAATCTGCTTTCCAATCTTTGTGTATTTACCCAAGTATTGTGCTATTCATTACTAATTTTTTTTACTGTCAAGAAAGAGACAGTTTCACATAGTACAACACCAGGACATCAATATTTCTAAAACTAGCAGAGGACAGTCCCTAATCCTTTGAGAAAAATGCTAAAGTTTGACAATTTAATTAAGAATTGAGTTAAGGAATTGCAGGAAATTCCCAGGTCAAAGTTATGGATCTGAATGTAATTTCAGAGAACAACTGAAGACATCCTAGACTCTGTTGTAATCCAGCCTATGCTAATCTTCCCAGATGTGGGGGATTCCTTACAGCCAGAGGAAACAGAACATGTTAGAATTGAACTAAGATGTACTGAGATAATATACCTTTGTTTAGTCCATCTATGAATATTAACAGTGGTGGGGGAGGGGGGAGGTGTCTATTCTTTGAATTACAGACAAAATATTTTTTTACTTCTTGCTTCTACGTATGTCTAATGTTAAAAAAAAGTACTCAGGCAGCTCAGGCAGAGACATTCTATAAGCAGGAGTATGGTGGCCAGCAGACCATTTTCATCATTCTCAGCAGCCCAGATGAAGCCTCAAGAAGTAGTTTCCCCAATACGACACAAGGAGAAAATGAAATCTGATAATACAGGATGTCATCTTGGAAAAGACATCTACTGGCTTAATCTCTAGAAGGACTGGCCAGAAAAATTTGGTAGGCAAAACACTTGGGAAGCTGCCTGAACTGTGAGGGTTACTAAAAGTTTCAAGCCTCAAGAAGTTTTCAAGCATAGGACTGTTGTGTGCAAGAGAGATAGTAGCCTGAGCATGGACAGCATCAGACTTTTCAGGAAAAGGTATGGCACAACTCAGCAGAATAATATGCCCATAGGCTGTAGGTGTATTTCTAAATCTTCTCTGTTGTTTGTGACCTGAAGCACGAGGGTTTATATCCCCTTTAAAAATGTTTTATCCTATCTGATGCAACTGTGGAAGCTTTTTATTATTGAAATAAATCTAAAGTCTTCTTTTTAGCCTTTTCAATTAATTGTAATTTTATAGCAATGAGTTTTACAGGCTAATTTTGTACCATGTTAAAATACATACTTGAAACTCAACATTTTGGCCTTCTGTTACTAAAAATTATAAGCAGACCTCAAAGTACATTCTAAAATGCTTTTTTAATTATTATTATTATTATTATTATAGTTGTGTCTACACCAAAAAGTGTTTGCCTGTAAAGCTAACCCGTAGGAATTACGAAAATTTGAAGGGGTGACATAGGCAGTATCGATGAAAGAAATTTTCCTTAGTACAACAGTCTGTTTTCATACTTTTCTCTGACACAGATAAGCTGGCAAAAATTTCAGCTATAATACAAACTACTATCACATCTTATTTTCTTCTTATAGGGATTTGTTAAAAAATAAATAAATCTTTAATAGTAACAATACATGTCTTCTCATGTACAGTCCTCTGCAAGAAAACAGTGTGTCTAACTACTGTGTAATTTAGGAGTGAGTTTTCTTTTTTTGCTATATTTGTATAAGAGAAACCTAGTTTCAGGACTGAGTGGAGAGTGGAGTACCATGTTCACAATTCAATTTTCTGTTTCATTATTTTTTACTTCATCTTTCAGCATTAGCATTCTTTCCTTTGTTTGTGTAACCACACTACCAGCAGAGAAGACACAATTTTTTATAAAACTGAAATTGTTTTAATTTTCAAACAATGCATTGCCCATAGTCCCCAACACTGCCTGTGCTGTGGCTCCTGGGTCATTAACTATGAAATGAGTCTTGGGTTATTAACTATTTTATATGGGGAGAGAGCCTGAATGGGTATAAGACAGAAGATAGGCTTTATCTGTGTCTTCTCAAACTTCCCAGAGCTGGAATGGTTTAGAACAGGAAGAGGCATCAGGAGACAGTAATGTTAGTAGAATGCAATTCCATTACAATTTTGGACTATATGGTAACTTTATAGTTAATACTTGTCTTTGTGGTGCCTCTCTAAGTCATCTAGAGATCCTGACTCAGAATGTTGAAGGCACATAGTTTAATGGCACTTTTGTCTTACCATGAATTTCACACAAGGAATTCAGGAATGTGCTGGTGTGGTAACTCTACCTCTAATTGTCCCTGGTAAGACAAGCAAAGGCCTGGTAAGGCCAAAGGACGCTCCCTACTGACACCTTTTAGTCCTCAACAGCAATCCTAGCTTTAAGTAGCTCTGAGCTTATTATGTCCAGCAAAAGCAAACTCCAGGTGTCAGGAATTTAGCTGTCTTAGTTCTTGTGCACCTTTCAGCCAGCCTCAGTTAGTTGGAATAAGCTACTCACCAAGAGTATTAAGAAAGTTCATGAGAAGTTGCACCTCATATTTCTTTAAGAGGAAAAAGTACTGGACAGCTTACAGGTCTAGCAGTCTCCAAAAGTGTTTATGAACTGTGGCCTAAATACTGCATCACTGAAATAAAATCTGACATTTATTTTTGTTTCAGTAAGAGTAGATTTGGTCATGAAGCAATATTCAAGCAACCCACAAAATGGAGCTGACTGTTAGGCAGAACTTGTCAGCTTTGAAACAGCAAACACCAACATCCACACAAGACCTTATATCTGGAAATTAAGAAGTTTATAGCAAATTGGACCTGTCAGGAAATGCAGGTGAAGAATATAGTTTCTGAAATGAGAATTAATCAAGGGTTAACACGTCTCCAAGTGTAAAAAGGTTAAAACCTTTTCCATCCTAAACTGTTCATAAACTTATTTTACATCTCACAGAAAACTTCTCATGATCACAATTTGAAAGCATCTTTTATTCGTTTAAAAGACAAAGTTAAGTTGCCAGTATCCATGCTCTATGTTTCACTATTGCATGGAATCATAGTACAAAAAATGGCTGTCTTTTTTCCTGAAAGATTGTTATTTTCACCCTCCAAATCCATAGTCTTTGATAAAAATAAATTTTTAAAAAAAGAAAATTGTGTTCCTTTTTCAACAATCATCCTTGCAAATAGGGCCATTTAAGCCAGGGCATAGGAATAAATTGATATTTTGTGTGAGTATGCAGACAGGAACCCACACTTGTAGAAATATAGGGGGGAAATGGATTAGGTTTATATTCCAAGGAATTTTTACCCACATAAAACAACAGAAATCATCAACAGACATAAAACTTTAGTCTGTGTAAATTAAATGGTTCTGCTGCATTAACTTCATAAAACCATAATCCTCTCCCCCATAAACTATTATATGCACTGCAACATATCTGATTTATGGGGTGTGGAATCGATGGGAAAAAAATTAATGCTTGAAAAACATATTAGAGACATTATTGAACAGATTTTAATTGAGATTTGATTTCAATGCCCCTTATCCACATGATTAATGGGTCCTACCACTCGACTCCAGCAGGCAGAAAAGAGAGTCTTTAATATGACAATTAAGTATCTGTCTTTAGGTTTTATGTAGCTCTCTCCTCAGATCACTTCATCAGTACAGTGTGGCTTTTGTGCAGATTAAATTGAGACTCCATTTTCTCTATTTTCTAGCACTTACTTATGTTTTATGACAAGCACTAAATCAATTTTATGCTATTATTGATTTTTTCTTAAATGGACACAAACCATTTCGCCTTTTGCCCTTCTTTTCTACTTTCCTTCTATTTCCTTTTTTTCACTGTATCCTTGATATACAGCCAGCTGAAGAAATTTCAAACATTTCCTGAGATTTCTACAGGTCATGCCAATTCACTCACTTTTTACAATGTCATAATTGACAAACTTAACCTGTAATTCTATCAAAACTTACATATGCTTGGAATGTGACAAGGTTTACAGGTTGGGTCTCATCAGCCACCTTATACTTTTTATTAAAAAAAAAAGAGAAGTCTTCAAGGTTAGCTCCTCCTCTTTTTCAATTAGAAAAAAAAACACCACACAAACCAAACAAACCCACAACAGACAATATGTCTAATAACTCCTGAAATATTTGAACAGCAGCTTCAGCTATAATTTTTGAAGCAGTCTTGAAATCTAATTAGTACATCGATGCAGGAAGAACCTCTTTCATGGCTTGCAGGAGAAAAGGGCATTATCTGCAAGGTGCAATAACTCCTCTGAGATGTGGCAACAGCTAGTGGTACACCATGCAATTAAGAAGCACTTGGTTCTTTAGGGCTCTATCCTGTCTGACCTATGGCAAAAATTAACAACAGCCTTGGGCAACAGAAGATGCACAGTTTGTAACAAGATAGCTTACTATTTTGGCAGAGCATTATACATTAAGAAGGATCAAAGAGGGAAAGAAGAAATGTAATTCAGCTCACAAAATAGGTTGGCCTTTTGATTTTCTGGCTCCTTAGGGTCATAGAGGAGGTTATGAAGGATTGTCCTCTTTTTCTTTGCTTGAAGTCCATGATGCCTGAGCTCAGGTGATAAAATTGATCTTTAAAATAAGTACAGTAGCTTCATTTTCCTGAAAAATCTATACAGCCTTTCACTGTGTTGGGTATTTACCTAATAAGATTTTACTAGTAAACCCTCAAAGTATTTTTTTAAATGCATATACAAAGATCTAAAACAAAAATAAGATAAAAAGTTTTCTAATAACACAGGCTTACCTACTGAATCAAAAAAATTATGTTAATCTGAATGA
The DNA here is from genome assembly GCF_036169615.1 of Heliangelus exortis. Taxonomy (NCBI): domain Eukaryota; kingdom Metazoa; phylum Chordata; class Aves; order Apodiformes; family Trochilidae; genus Heliangelus; species Heliangelus exortis. The sequence continues at coordinate 58,495,027 of NC_092423.1, read as the reverse complement.
TCTTTACCATGCTATCTTTGCTCAGCTGATGCTTACTTCAACACAAGGAGAAATCTGAGTTGCCTTAATGACAGATTTTTGGCAGAATGTTGTTGTTTTTTTCCCCTTAGGTAGGGTGACTCTGTCATTATTGTGTGACTACTTCTTCTTACACACATGAACAGTGTGTCTAAGGGAGATGAAGATGTTTCCTCATGAGGCTTCAGCAGCTTTCCTTAAAAAAAAACCAAACAAGCAAACAAGAAAAATCCCACCAAATTCAGGAACAAAAAAACCTTTCATTTCACCATAATATACATGCTGGGATGGTCTTCTATAAGTCACAGAGTGATCCAGCCACAGGAAAAGAAGTTTGAAAATATGTCATTGTGTTCTAACTCCCTTAATTTATAGAACACTGTTCCTTTCATGCAAGAAGCACACCAGTAACAATGTAAACTTTCACAGAATCACCGGAGAATTCAGGGTTTTTTCCTTATTTCTTAAAGGCTTTCTCTACATTGAGATATGAAGGTTAATGTCACTACTCAGCCTGTATGCTGCCTTCTACTACACATAACAAGAAATCTTTCTTTCCAAGTGCCAGATGCATGCAATGTTGTGAATTCTGTATGCTTGTAGCAGAGTAGAGGTGCACTGAACTCTGCTTCTAGATCGAATTCATATTCACACTGCTCACAGGTCAGTGATTCCTTAGCTGTAGACTAATCAGAAATGAAGATGAACCATTTTATTCTTTTAGAGAAAGAGCTGTTTTGTGTCATATACTAAAGGCACCTAATTAATTTGCTCCATTTGTTTCTGTTGTGGTTTTGCTGTTTGCTTTGTTATTATTATCATTGCTGTTAATACTGTCACTGTTACTACTACTGTTGCTATAATACTACTAATCCACACATTGTGTTATATGGACCTCATGTAAATACTGCAAACCATTAAAACTGTTGCAGTGTCTAGAAGGTAGTTTCCTTTCACATACCCAAAGGCTGGTGTGAGTTTAGTTTCCTAAACCATTATTTTCTTAGCATATTTTTCTCCTGTGATTTAACCTTTTCTCTCTCGGCCCTAGTTATACCTTCTTTTTTAAAACTGACCTTAAAAAGTAAATTATACTGTTAAAACCTCCTTATCAACAGCATTTTTTCAGAATAGATTCAAGTAATTTATGTATACTGTTTAAATGTTTCTAGTTGCTTGCTCTGCCTTTTCTAATTTACGCTATATTTATTACTTATTTTCTCACCTTGTGTTTTAAAAGGCTATGATATTAGGACACATAAGTAACTGTATGAAAAAAACCCTGATTGGTTACAATTATCTACTCAGAGGTGTTTGCCCTAGAACAACAGACTTATGCAAAAGAGTAGAGAAATTACATCTGGCACTGTGAAAACAGGAACTCAAAAACAAAACAAAACAAAAAACCAGACAAAGAACAAAACCCCAGGTAACCCTCATTCTTGTAATATACATTACATGTTTGGGACTATCTGAGAACTTTTTGATTTCCAGGCTCAAAAAGCATGTGTGCCACAGAATTCCATGTAAAACACTTTCAGAGTAATAAACCCACATAAAATTCCTGTATACAGTGAAGGGAAAATTACAACCATAGGCTGACCTGTGGAAAAAATTTACCCTTACAAAAATAAACTTTGTGTATCTGAAATGTGAGTGCAGATAAACATGTTTTTGGTGTATTTTCGTTAAAACCGACTTTTTAATATATGTGTATGGGAATCGCATCAAGCTGAGCAGGATTTTTAATTTAGTACTGGAGATGATTACTTTTGTTTTAAGGCTCAAGAGTTCACAATGCAGCCCTTGAAGCAGACAATGCACTGAAACCACGGAGCTCGCAGTTGTCTCCAAGTCAGCGTTATCCGCTGTAGCCTTAAAAAAGCAGCAGACCTTTGTGTCTTGCCCAGGCAGAGGAGATCGTCAGCTTCCTGAAATGAATTGCAAGCCTAACCTAGAATCGCGACAATTCAGATCAATAAATACCATTAGCTTTGCGCACCGTCTCCGTCCACACAGAGACGTGAATACTTCCTCCGCATCCCGGCCCGGGATGTGCCCAGAGGAGATGACGGCGGTCCTGTGCATGGGCAGCTGCCCGCCAGACTGGCTACCTGTAGGAAGCGAAGGCCGTGCCAGACAGGCCAGGGAGCCGCACGACAATTAGAATTTCACCTTCATTATGCACATATACACACTTGGGGTATTTTGGGATAAGCGTTACCCTGACTGCCCGGAGGCAAGTGAGCGCCCTGGCTGGGTAAATCGGTGCAGGCCGCTATGGCCGGAGTCGTTGCTTGGCAACAGGCGACCCCGCGGGGCTGGGCGGGAGGGAGATGACGGTTCCGTGAGGGGCAGGCGCCGTCACTGGCCCGTGATTTCCGTCCCTCTGGAAACGGGCTGGCTTTCCTTCTGCGCTAAAATTCCCTTGGCTCCAAGAAGTCTCCGGAGAGGAGAAGGAGTCAAAATGAGGGTAATGAAAAAAAAAAAAAAAAAAAAAAAAAATTAAAAAGAGAAAGGATTTCATGCGGTCAGGAAGGTTCCTCGAGGGGAAACGGCGCTGTGCCCTGGGGTCGTCGAGGCGACGCAACCGCCCGGCCCAACCCTCCCGTCACCCCTGCACGCTTTCCCGACTTCCCCCTTCTCCTCTCGCCTCCCCGTCCCTCTACAGTGGTTGCAGTAAAACACCTTAACTCAGCTCTGGGAGGGAGGGAGGGGAAGGGACCACCTTCAGAGTGCAGCTGGAACTGGAAGCTGTCTGCCTCAGCCGTTAGAAATATGTGGAGAAATTACCTATCATTCCCTGTAGAGACATCCAGCAACCATCCCAACCCAGCTTTTCAGTTCGGTGATAATATGCTCCTATCAGTTTTAATAGCCCCATGCTGGATTCAGGAGGTATTATGGATTGTACAGCAAGCATATTGTCATTAAATTAAATTTTCAGAACATTCCCCAGCTCATCACAAATACCACAGAGAGTAATCATAATCGGTTCTCAACACATGTGTAATTGCCTTCAGCTGGCGTTTTTTACAGTTGACATTGTTCAGCAGTGATAAGGTGATTGGTGATTTGAATACACAGCTTGTTTCATAGCTGCCGTAATTGAAATATGGTATGTGTGAATGGAAGATTACATTAAGACCTAGGATAATCACCTGACATGAGAGTAATTGAGTCTACAATCTGCCACTGAGTCTCTCAGGGAGGGCTGAAATGAAAAGAAGCCATTAGTAGATTATGCCACTGCTGGCTCGGCTCGGCGCTTCTCGGCTCCTTCTTGCAGCGCCGGAGCGCCAGGCTGCCATTCCTCAGCGCCGAACTGGGCAATGTGGGCCGGACCGCCCCCGCCCCGGGGTGGGACCGGGCTAGGGGGGGCGGCACTGCCTCAGGAAAAGTTGAACTTTTTGCGCGAGTAGTGGGGGGCTAAGGGGGAGGTAGCCAGGTTCCGGCGCGGATCCCTCCCTGTGCCTTGGGGAATGTTGCTTCCTTGTCATCCCGTGGGTGGAGGCAGGAGGTCTGATCTCTCCATCCGATCTCCTCAGGAAGGGTGGAGGGAAAGGGATGAGGAAAAGTGCGACGTTAATTTATTTTTGGTGGGTTTAGGCGTGAAAGATTAAACTTCAGATATTGTATAACAGCTTATAGAGGAAATAAGCGTATGGAATCTTAACCAAACGAAACCAAAAGAAGCCGTGGGCAATTTAATAGGCTGCTGCTGTCCAGAAGCACCCATAGGTCATTTGGAACTTGAAAACTTATTCGCAGGAGTTGGTGGGAAACTATAAATCTGATGTTGCATTCTGTTTGTTTACCTAGGTAAAGACACAATGTAAAGAGTGTCCTTACTTGCTAGTGTTTTTCATTATGTGGGCTGCATACAATATTTTATTTAAAAATTAACTTTGGAAGTAAAATGAGGTTAATTATGCAAAGGGTAACCAAGAGGAACAGTTTCCTAACCTTTAAAAATAAATGTAATAAGATGACTGCAAATCTAAAACAAATATTTACTCCAGGTGTCCAGATTTAATGGACAAAACCATAACTGCTTTTTAAGGAGAATATTTTATTAAGCACAGATGATTATCATGTGATGGAATGGTCTGTCAGTCTTTCTTTATTTCTTCCTTTGGAAGAATATTCCAGGTTTTGTTGGGCTTGGGGGTTGTGGGTTTTTTTATTTGTCTGGTTTTTTTTGTTGTTGTTGTTTTTTTGGTTTGGTTTGGTTTTTTTTCAAATCTAGTGTACATACAGATCACAAGCCCTGAACAAAGAGGAATTACAAACCCAGCTGAGATAAACATGTCAGAATTACTATTAAGAGGCTGATGCCCAGAGTGTTTAATGGCTTGAAAAGATGATCCAGCATTTATGCATCTACCCCTTCAAAAATTATCATCAAGCCAATGATAATCCAGTTATAATAATGAGTACTGAGTCAATTAAGCTTGACATGTGGAGAAACTACTTTTTAATATTAAATAACTCGGTCTCTTCCATCTTAAAACACCAAACCAAACAAAATGGAATTATAAACCCAACAATTTAGAGAAAAGCCATAACATTCAGGTTAGAAGCCTATGTAAAAAGCCACACTCATCATAGTACAGCTAACCTGCAGGGTGTAATCCCATTAAGGTCTGAGATTCTCCTTTGAGATGCTGCTACTGTAAAGGCTATAGTTGTCCCAGTGAGCCACACCTTTGCCTAGCCAAAGGCTGTCTAATTTGTGAAAATGTGAGTATCAGTTATTATATGTAAAGCAGATTAATGCTTGGATCACAGTCTCTGTCTGCAGTCTTGGCAGATGAAAAGTCCCCAACTGCTCATAGGGAAAACATAACTAATTTTATATGAAAGATACTGAATGGCAGTAAGCATGGAATGCACAATATATTTTGAATCATTTAAAAAAAGGAAGGAAACCTAGCCACTTAAAAATGATTCTTATTACCAGTTATGCAAAAATGCTTCGCCTTTGGAAGTCTGTTTTCCTTGATTTAAACAATTCTGGTGGAGTCACTTAGATTTAACTAGAAGACCATCATATGAAAAATAATTCTCTAAGCAATCACTCTGGGGGAGTACTTAAAAGCGATCACTCAGTTGTTCTGTAAGTAAGCTGCATGGCTCTTTTGGGGCATGAAATCATTCCCCAGTTTTGTAAAACGTGGTGAAGGTTTTTCTCCCACAGATCTGGAGATACGGGGCATTCAACCACATAATGAACTATAACCTAAATTCTCAAAGTATGTATTATTGAACAGACCTAACCATCAAGAGCACAAGAGAACTCATGAAACCTCTGAACAGTTTGCTCAAGGATCTGTAGGGGGTGTTAAAAACCTGGGGTTATACAGCGAAAGGTTTTTGGAGAAGCTTGACAGGTGCAAATGTTAAAAGAGAAAGCTGGCTTGTCTAGCTTTGAGGAATGCAGAGAAAAGGATCTTCATCAACTTCAGCGTAACAGGTTAAAAAAAATCACACTTGAGAAGAAAATCTGAAAATAATTCTGATCAACAGAGCCTTAAAGGACCTTTTTATCTTATTACTGCCTCCAGAGGCACCACAAATTATCCTTCCAGTAACCTCTGAGTAGCTGTTACCTGTTTATTTCTTTTTGGGGTCAGAGAACCAGCTTCTACATTTTATCTAATATCTTTTATATAGTGGATGCTTCAGATGTTTTGAGAAGTTTGTCTGCTTTATTGGACTTGCCAGGCAACTCTTGTTGGCTTAGTGTGGCCATTGAGCTTGTCTACTAAGGCTGTTAAGAAAAATATCCCAATCATAAGATTATCCCTACACACCTGTATATATTAAATCTATTTAAGAGCAATGGATTCAAGCCAGAAGAAAAAGGGCACCTTTCCTTAAGCTATGCTAGGCTTTCCTGTGTTAAAAGTTTCTCTGACATATTTGGAAAAAAATTAAGATAAATCCCTGCAACTTTGCAAGTAGGGCAGACAGTCACAAATTTGGCTTGTTTGTCTATAAATTGCTGAAACAATGCAACTTAAAAACAATACAGTAGTACTGTATGACACTGTCAATATCATTTATAGCACAATTTTACACAAAGGCAGGAGTATCATAAAAAAAAGAAGTAAGTCCTATCAGGTGCCCTAAAATGTCTTCTGTCATAAATAAGTCAGATTTCTTAGAGGAAAGCAATAAAGTTCCAGCAGATTCGATTTTTCCCACTAAATAATCACCCTGACCTTTTTCACTAACTTCGCAATAACAGTTCTTGACGAAGCAAGCAAACACATAGAGTGAGAGATTTGTATGGCACACCCGTGGCTAAAACAGGAAGAGGATGTAGGAGAGCATTGATAATGCTAGTCCAGAAAAGACAACATGGAATATAAAACGGTGCATATAAAAGGCAGAAAGGACACGAATAAAAATCAGTGGGCTGAATATTTGTCAAAGGAAGACAACAAAATACTGTATGGAAGAGAAATTAAGTAAACAGGTTTGGAGTTTTTAAAGGTCTCTTGCTAAACAAATATACCAGAATGATATGAAAAAAACAAAAAAAAAATTAACTTATGAAACAGTTTTAATCATAGCTTCATGTAGAAGATTATAAATTAATTGGTGGAATAACACCAGGCATTCATTTAATCTTGGAAAAGGTATTATTAGGCTATTTACTTCAGCATTCCTAATTCCCAGTGTTTTTTTCCCCCATTAGGAATAATAATTTCTACTGGAAATATTTTTCTTTATTACCAACGAGGCAAATAATCTTGTCTTTAAAGTGTTCTATTTCCATTTATAATTCATACATTACATGAAAGAAACATTAGTGAAGGTTCTTACACTGTATTTCATAGTGGAGTATGAAGAAACAGGAAAAAATGATATTTTAAACAGCAAAAACTAAAGCCTTGTTCTGTCATTTAGAAATCTAAAAAGACTTTAGTTGCTTCATAAAGGAGAAAAAAATCACAGACAAGAAGTTTTATCACATGACCAAGGTTGAATTATATTAAGAGGAAAACAAGTGTTGCTGCAAGAAGGAAAAAATTACTCTTTACTCACTGAAACAAAATCTGAACATCCAAATAAGAAGGGAAGATAGCATAAAGATCCATACCATACTACTTTCTGGAAAGAAATTTCTTGCTTCGTAGAACAGTAAACATACCTAGTGCTATGCAAGTAAATAGTACTTCTACTGTACAGAGCTGTGTTATTTTATACAGAGGCACTTTATAATTAGGGCTAGTAAATACATTTTTTTCCTTCTTCTACCTATCAATTCTCACTCCCATAAACAAGAACTCCTATGAATATAACTGTAAATTAATCTTCAGTATACATAAATACAGACAATTAAAGGTTGTCTCGTAATGTATCAGCTGACAAGTGATCATAAGGTTTTAAAATGTCTTTTGCACAGAAAAGCTGTGCATAGTTTATTTGTGCAAATATTGAAATCACTTGTGTGTGATAAAAGAAATAACCCACTCTATGGCTAATACTCAAGATCTGTTGTTTGGATTTAAATATTTGTATGTTAGCACATGCTATGTTCTTCACAGTTCCACTGGTAGGTGTTTGCTCTTCTCATTTTTTTCAGTCATCTCTATACACAATCAGTATAGCTCTTTAGTATGAGTTTTCCAGTAGTGTTTTGTGTTACCTCACTATAGTATCAATATTGTTTAGCAGTTAATATTATTACAGCAAATATAATTAAAGGCTGTTTGTAAATGGGACTTCTTCCTGATCCTCATAGGAATGCAATAGCTTTTCAAATCAATACAGACACATTTATATCCAAAGTTGGACTTTCAGAACCAGAAAAATTTACTTCCTGGGTAAAAAGGAAGATCTGAGCAAAGAAGAGCAAAATTGTGAGGAAAGAATAGTTAGGGCATAAATCTATAGTATTTAAAGTCATGTGATGCCAGTTCTGGTGCAGTGGAATTTTAGACATCTAGGTAATAATGCTTCATTCATCTAGTGTCTGTTTAAAAGGAAAATAAATTAAAAAAAAAAAAGAAAAAAAAAAAAGAAAAAAAAGTTTTTCATATTTCCAGTGGTTCTAAAAAGCAGGGTTTAGGCTGTCTCCTATGAATGTGGGAATCTGTGACTGATTCAGGACTCCAACAAACACCCAATCCTGTTTGATTAGTTCTAGCAGATACTTAGCAGTTGCCCACTGTGGAATAAGTTGTCATTACTCTGCCACCATATTAGCTTTAGATCTTGTTATTAAAGGAGATGTACTTATTCTTAGTCAGTGTTAGTGCCATCCTTGAAACAAGAGGAACAGTACAATTCCACAATGCCCCAAAGTTACTCTCTGAAGACAAGGCTGTTGATGACTTGTCCTAGATCAATCATCATTGAAGGTCGCCTGTCCTATTTGGCAATATTTGTTCAGTAACTAATAAAGATCAGCCCGCAGTTATTTATATTAGGTTATCATCTCTCCAGGGTGAAGCTTAATCCATTTTGCAATGTTTTTCCCAACAAGACAACATGAGTTTCTCTGTCTGAAAATGAATTAAGTGCATGGTTTCTAAATATGGGATCTGACATTGTTCTTGTTACAAAAAGCAATTTATTCCCCAAAAGGCTTACACTTCAAAGGTTATATAAAAAGGTTCAAATATCAGTGCTATCCATTTTTCAATTACTGGGCTTCCTAACGCCACTAGCTTTTGGACAGATAAGCAGTGGTATCAGTTTTCGTATTCAACATCTCATAGGTTTCCAATTCAGCATCCCAGAGAAAGCAAATTTATTGTAATACATTTACCTGGTTTTGTAGCAGTAGTATCCTGATTGTTTCCCACAAGACTATATACCATATCAAATAGTATCTTAAAGGGATATTTATGAACTGCTAGATACTAATGATTGTGATTATGGCTGTAGATTAGAAAGCTTGTTCTATGGCCAGCCTTGCTTATCCATTTGCAATTTTAATATTAGAAAGAAAATAGATTTCATCTACCAATGAAAATTGAAGTAGTTTCTTGAAATGCAACTATTCTGAGATGGTTCTCTCTTCAAACATTATTGCACTGTTCAAACAAATAGCAATGAGAATAATAGGCAGAACTTCAGCATAACATTCTATGTGTGTTTGTAGTTTCTGTGACAATTAGTGATAGCAAATTGAAGGATGTAGTAGCAAGTAGTAGTAGTAATAATAATAAAAAGTAATGATGATGGCTTTTACTTTTCATTAAAATCTAGATATCATATCACTCAAGTACAGTAAGTAGTAAGTATATTAAAATGTTTATTTTTTTATTAAGTGAGTAACATTACTCTTGCTATAATTTCTGACCATACTTTATGGACCACACAGCCAAGATCTGGCATATTTTCATTGGCAAACTGTCATGGGAAATATCTCAGAGTCATGGATCAGCACAGAGTCATAGCAACAGGGTTTGCTTCTGCCAGGAACTTCCACAAGGAGGAAAAGAAAATAATGATAAATTCTAAGCTTGAGTAGGAAGCTTGGTATGACAGAGCAGCTACTAAATCTGCCAAAAAATACTCATCTGATACTGTGTAAAACATTAGACCTTTTGGATACAGTAGATGCAGAAATTCATTGTTTTCCACCTCAGATCAAGGCTGTAGTAAGAAATTATATGTGTTATTCTAAATTTTCTTCCAAATTATGTCTATCTGTTACTGTTATTTCTTACAAATCAATCTCTCATATTTCAATAGGTCAAACATGTTTGACCTACTGAAAAAAAAAAAAAAAAAGGAACTACTGAAGACAAAGGAGGATAATTGAACATGAAATGTTATAATACAAATGATATACACTTAATGGATTAGCAGAAATAGTTATTACAGGACATAGTTATTACAGGGATATACAAGTATGCAAGCCCACACTTTGTTCAGAAAAGATACAAAGAATTGTTGTGTCAACATTGCTCAGCAACAACATCATGGCCTATCTAGCAAGAAGAAAGAATTCACGGAGTAGGTAAGATTAATTATGTTGGATAGGAAAAAAATTAGGAAAGGTTTAAAGAACAAAGATACTCTTCCAGGTTCTTGTTTATGTTATCCTTTAGCAGGAGGAGAGCTTTGCAATGCTGGTTTTGAGATTCTTACTGTCAGAAAATGTGATTGTAAGAAAGTAACAGTGAGTTAAGATGTGGGTTTAAAAAGAAATTCTAGTAGCATAAAATAAAATAATGATTCGTCAAAGTCAAATTTTCCCACACTAATCTCTAAATAAATCATATTTTACAAAGTAGATTCTAATGAACCTTTTGGAGCATTTAAAAGGCAAAAGTCCTGTTCCCAGAACTATGTGGGACAATAACAGTAGAGCTGGAGAAGATACGAAATACAAAAAGTGCAAACAGCTGAGGATCTGGTTACAGGAAAATCTACAAGAAATTGTCCTAAATGGACAATTACAAAGAGAAGAAATTCCCTGCTATAGGCAGGAATTGATCTTGCTGCTGAATTAATTTAATGTTTTCATGTGTGCCATAGAGAAAATACTGAGATTTTATTAATCAAATCTGTAGAGAGCAAAATGTTGTGAGACACTGTCAATTTCAAAAAAGTTTTTGCAGAAAAAGCTGTTGGGGGGAACTATATTGTCAAAATTAGGCACTTTTCAACAACAAAGTCTTAAACTTATTTTTCTGGGTGATCTGGATATAAGCTAATTATTATGTAGTTGCAAAAAAATATTATCTTAAAATGTGCATGGAGGTTTATCCATCTGAGATGGAGAAAAGTTAACATCCTGCAATGAAGCTTGGATACAGCCTCATCTGAAAAAAAAGGATTAAAGCTGTGATTATTTGTGCTCAGGAAAAATAATTCAAACTTTAAAAGCATAGGTAAGCTACTACTAGCATAGCTGTGAGAAGCACCATCTGAATAAACTTAAAGAAATTCCACCTAATAATAAGGAAGTTGAAAAGATACAGACTCATTTATAAATATTTTGTGTCAGTCAACACAAAAAAGAGAGGAGTTATTTAAGCAAAATTACAATCTTGTTACAAAATAGATATGTAATGTAGAATGCCTATAAATAAATAAATACAGCCTGGAAATAAGAAAGGAGATTCTAACCTCATGACAAGTAGTAGTATTTCTAGCTAGAACTGTGCGAGAAAGAAATCAATCTGATTTTGAGAGCTTTGAAATTGTTAATTTTTTTAGTATAATACATTTGATAGCAAATGATGGGATGTAATGACTCAAAGACAGTTTTTCATCCTAGACCTATTTTTCTAGTGGAAAAAAAACCCCCAAAACCCAAAACAAAAACCATCCCCAAAACTGAACTGAAGGTGAACTGAATCAGGTCAGGTATTTATAAAGTCAGATGTATTTCAAAACGTGTCATGTCACAGATGATGAAGAGATCTTTTTAACTGATCCTAACATTTGGAATGGCAGTAAATCCTACTAGAGAAATTGATTCCTCCTCCTATTTTCCTTTTCAGCTCTCTAAAACTACATTCACTTGTGAACCTGAAGCCTGCTTTCCTGTAGGTTTCATCAGAGTATAAGAGGTTAGTGGGATGGGGCAGCTAAATCTTCCTTGCTTTGTGTGATTCCATAGAGCTGGTCCCAAGACAAAATCTACCTGAGGGAGGAGCACAATGTCTGCTTAGCCTGTATAAATTAATGCCAGTCACAGAACACTCTTATTTCAATTTGATATTTAGCCTTACCAGCTTCACTGCAATGTGATGCAGAGATACTATGAAGGATTTGTTTTTAGAAGTGAACTAATTGAATGAGCACGTGGTTCAAGTGCCTGCCTGAAAGCCCTGAATTTATTGAGGGTTCCCTCCTTCAAAATAATTGCAGAATTGCTAGAGCATTTGTGGCTGCTAAGTTCACACTCAGGTAATGGTGTAATTTCTGTGTAACGTGGATACAGAGGTCCTGGAACAAGGCTTTGGATTGCTTACATTTTGTTCTTGTGGGCAAAGTGTGAATCTCAGCTGGGACTTGGGGGTTTATCTTAATTAACATCTCATATCCAGGTCTCACCTTAAAATCTATCCTATTGCAACTGGTTCAGTTACTTATCCACAATAGCTTTTAAGGCATTGCTGTTCTGTGGGATCAAGTAATTAATTTATTATTGCAATGTTATGATTTAGATAGTGTTCATATTCATATACACTGTATTTGTTTGTAACTGTAGTTAGAAATGTAAGTGGATGTGGTAGCATGTCTTTAATAAAATTCTTTGAATGAGGCATTTTTTGTTCTACTAGTAATGGCTATTAGGACAGATACACTAGCCTAAATTAGTTATTTTCTTTCCTTCATTGATGATTAGTGCTAGAGGGTATGGGTATGAGTTATCTGTTAACTCAAATGACTGTGTTTAGCAGTTCATCCAGAAAAAAATATGTTATCGGTCACAAAAATCTGCTTCTTTTCTCATGTCAATTTTAAGAACTTATCAGGAAAGGGAAGTTTCCAGCTGTGGCAGACTCCCACACTGCACTTTGCTCAAACCGATTTTTGTTCATGTTGCATGTTGGGCATGTCAATACCTGCATTACTGCTTAACAGTGCTAATTTCTTGTGACTATAAAAGATGCCAGTAAAATACTTACCATCATGATATTGGACTAGCATTAAAGAATCAGTATTTATATAAATAGCTTCATCAAACAGAATCAAATCGTGCCACATTCATATGTATAGTAAGCTCCACTGACTTCAGTGGAGTAAAGAAATCATTTGACCTTTTCATTTAAAAATTAATGGAATTTCAGTTTAGTACACAGTCTTACAAAGTCATGGAAACTTCCACATCAGGTTCCACATTCATTAAACAGCTATTAGTTATTTTCATATGGTTCAGAAACTCCTTTTTTATTAATGAATCCTCATGATTGTATCTTGTTATATAAATTGTGTTTATAGCTTAAAGTAAGCAAGTTCTTATTGTACAGTTGATGAGTTATATTGAAAGATGAAGCTTAGCACAGTATAAATTGTTAGAGGTAATGAATATTTAATAATAGGGATTTGCACACTATGATAACATAATTAATGGTGTGCAGCATATCTGGTCAAATAAATTAACTATCTGCTCATAATCAAACTAGATACTCTTGTTTAGTTTGTTTTTTTTTTTTAACCCTCAAGAAAACTGACATCTACAGTAAATAGTATAACTGCAGAACACAGACATCGAAGTACGGGGAGTGGTACTCAAGTAAAAAGTTAAATTCCTTGACCAGGGGTTAGAAGGGAGAGCTGACACCTAAGTTTTCAAACCCTAGGTCTTGCAGCTGGTGAAAGCTCTGAATAGAGGCCTGTTCCTAAGTGTCTCACTCTGGCAATAGCCTAGACTCTAACTCCACCTTTCATTTGTATCACCTAAAGATCACTGCACAACTACCTCTACAAACAAAAAAGTTACCACCACAGGTCCTTCGAAAGACAAGGGGAAGAGGTTTCCCTGCCCTTGTCATAGACTTGTGGTACTATTTTGTCAGCAAATTGCATCACCTCTGTTACTCTGTCATGTAATAACCAGTGTATCTATAATGACTGCTGCTATGAAAAGGACTTATTCAATATTAAATGGAAATCAATCTCCTAGACATTCAAGTTCATTGGAAAATGGTGTTATTTTTAGAATCCGTTTTGCAAAACTGGGTTACAGAAAAAAAATAGGGTGCAGTTCAAAAGGGATACAAGGGAAGGAAAGCATTTTGCATAACCTACATCAGAAACTACAAAATGGAGGAGGACTTGTTAATGAGTAGCTTTTGAGTTGAGGACTGAGTTAATGAGTTGGCAAAATAGTATGAGGGATAAGGTAAAGCTAAGAAACTGAATTGAACTCATCAGTGTCATATAGTTGCAGAAAGACAAATATAATACTTCCTTTTAAAAAAACACAACATAGACTATTCCCTTCACACTTCTCGGATCTGTATGAAAAAGCCTTGGTTGATATCATGTGTGTAGTTTTGAGTAATGCACAAAAAACATACAAACTAGACAAAATCAGACTAGAAAAACTACCTTGCAACAAGATCATCTCAGTTGTTGGGAAATTTGTACTTTGAGAAAAGATAGAAAGCTTTTGGCTTTTTTCATCTTAAGGAAAAGAGTTTATAAATTTTTGAGTTTATAAAAAACGCATACATGGATAGAAATGAAAAATTGCAGGTGTAAAATTCAGTGCTATGAGACTTAAGCTGGAATGGAATTTTTTTTCTTAGTCTTTTAAGGATAGATTTTATAAATTCTCATGATATGAGGAATGCTATAGGCCCATGTTACTCGGCCTTGTCCCATGATGGACATTTGCTCCACTTTCTATTAAGTATTTTTCAACAGTGCTAGTTTAAAAGAAACCAATTATTCTCACTCAATTTTCCAAAAGAAATGCTTTGGTGCTTTGGTACTTTGGTTATACGCCCTCTGGGAAAAGAGCAATAGTTGGGAAACTTGCCAGGAGGGAGACACTGAACTAGAGCGATATTGTGTTGCCACATTCTTGTTCTTGGAATTCACTGCTTGCTGTCTCTGACAGTTCCATTCTCATTACTCTATCTTTTTATGAATTCAGCTTTGGATTTGCCTCTTATCTTATATGTGAGTCCTCAGAACTTTACTGGCTTTATAACAGGCTGGAGAAATATCCATTAGTAGAGGCGTAGGTACAGTCAAGGGATTTTAACTCAGGGTTGTGGAATCCCCTTAGACATTGTGACATGGAGTCTTGGAGTAGCCAAGTCACCTTGTGGGTGTTGATCCTGGAGCTAGGTTCAGAAGAGGCTTGGGTATTGACACTGCAACAGGTAGCTGAGAAGTTAGCTTGGAAGAAATATGAATTTAAAATGTAGAATTTTATGGCTTCTTGATCAGCACCTGCGTTTTCTAAAATTTTTCAGCGATTAAGCTACTAGTCAGGTTACTAGGCGATAAACACATCTGTTCATTATTATTACTTTATTTTTCCTTCCATCTCCTGTTCATCCTCCACACATACGATGTATTGTATGTCACAATTCAGAAGACTCACCCTTGATAGGAGACCCAAAGGTTATTTATTGCTGTCTGGGAAGGAATTGCTTTTAATTTTGTGATGCCTAATTCAGGGTTGTGGATACCACTAGGCAAAAAACACCTACAATTTTTATAGGTGTGTTCCTAAAACAATACAGTAAAATCAAAGTCTTCTGTCATTCTCATATCCACAGAGACACGTTCTTGTACAATAAAATGCAAATAGTAAGTACAAACACAGTAATTCTGTTCATTGAATCACAGTGGAATAATGTAAGTATCATACATCCACAGCCCAAACCTTACCATTATTACAGAAAAAGCAACACTTTCCATTACGACAAATACAACAATACAAAATAATTAAAAATTTATTGCTGGTTACTATATGGATAATGCATGGCTTCTAATTAGCTTGGAAATAAATCTTCTTGTACCATCAAGTGTACAGATGCATAACCTTTGATTGGAGGTTCTTCAGCAGACATACAGAGGAAATACTACATTATGTGATAAGCCAGTTATTTATATGGAGAATTAAATTCCGTACTATATAGTATGACAATATAGTTTAAATTAATTTAGTTCTTTTACATAGAAAGTTCATGTGATTCGCGATACTGAGTGAGACCTTTCTATTCACCATTTATTTAGTCAACTTTTCTGGCATTAGGAAGAAAAATATTTAACCCACACACAGCCAATGTGTCTGAAAGACATTGGGTGGGGTTTTTTGTTTGGTTTTTTTACTTTTTCCTTGTTCATTGTCAATAGAATAGTTTACATTACACACCTGTTAGAGGCAATTTAAGTTGCCCAAGTGTAGCTGATGAATTTGCACAGCTGAGACTTGGTTTGGCATCTGGAAGTTTTATTGTTTGTGAGCATGTGAAAAATGTGGAAATCCAGACTGAAAGGTTGGTAGTTGCAAATTGAGCATACATGAGACTGTATGACTACAAAGAACAACTGTGGTAATGTTTCTAAGCAGAGCTGAAATTATTCTATTAGCCTGGTATCATTTGAACCACTCAGAGTCCTCCACACCACGATATATTTTGTAGATGTCATAGATCCAATTCTGGAATCCATTTATTACTTAGATACTTGAGGTTATTGTCTTCAGGTTTGAGGACAACATTTCTACTGTATGTGAGATGATTTTAATAGACCAGTAACATGCCAGAAGCCATTGCTGCACCAGGAATGCCATACAACTTCCTATTTTGAACTGGAAAGGAGAGGCCAAACTGTCCTGCAAGAGTCAGGTCGTTGCTTTTACTTGGCTTAGCACTGATCTAAATTTGTGTAAAAGTGTGGTCCATTTAATTTAGTCTCTAAAATATGGCTCACACAGCAGCTACTTACTAGTAAGACTGTAAAATAAGACTTCCATCAGACTGTACATAAGCAATGGTTAACTTTAGTCACATTTGTCATTCTCAGAATTAGTCTCGTCTATAAGTGCTGGTAATATTATGAAAAACTGATTTCAGAGTTTCATCTTTCCCAGTCCTCCTTAAGCCTCTCATTCACCACAAATTAATCTTTTTCCCTTTAAAACGCATAATCTTCTTCACCTTTATTGCTCTTCTTACCTGTTTTCTTTCTGCCACAACAGGAAACCTCCAGAGGAATTTGCTAGATACATAGATTCCTTGGAAGGGAAAGGAAGGAGGCAGTTGCAGGTTATCTGAGGGTGTGGGTTGTCTGAGAATGTATTTTGAAAAAGAGGTGTGCATTAGCTGAGTAGCAGGCTATATACAGGAAAATAAGGTAATATAAATCCACTTTAGTTTTATCTGATACATTCTTGCTAGGCTTGTGAAAGGCCAGATTTGCTCTTCTGAAACGTGTATACTTATAACATGTCATTAATGAAAGCAAATATGCCTAACTTTTATGCAATGATTTTACATATTCTAGTAAGGTGCACAACAACTTTTTTTCCCCTTTTAGATTTTACATTATGGCAGCTTTATTATAATTAGGGGAACTAAATGAAACATGATGAATAAAAAAGCAACAAGAGAGAGATGATAAAGGAATTTATAAAAAGAAGGGTAATCTAATACAGAATACTTGATATTGCATCATGAATGCCCAAGAATCAAGAAAGAGTGTTTCACAAGACATAGCTTTTCTGCTGGACTTTATTTCCAGATGCTTGGTAGTTCCTGAAATCCAACCTGAACACTTACAGCTCATGAATAAACAGTGGGCTTAAATGTCCCTTTGACAATGATTCTTAGTATTGTACCAAGAGGCAGGAGAAAGATCTAAGCTTCACTAACAAAGGTTTCTATATTGCAAATCGAGTAAATGTGCAGTGAAATGGCCAGCAGTGCCTATTTAATAGACAATTACTAGATGTAACACTAAGACTCACCTTTTCCTTTGTTATTGAAATTTGTTATTCTGGCAGCTTTAAATAAATAAATTTTAAAAAAAATCAAAACTAACAACCATATTTTCTACTGTAACTCTTCTTCCTCAGGTGACAGCAAACAAGTTTTGCAATGTTTTTGACATTAACTAGATGATAGTAGTTATCAGTATTACTGTTGTTATCATGATCATCATCATTACCACCTGTAACATTACTGACACTGCTTTATCAATGAAATGTCTGGTTTGGTTTAAGAAATTAGGGTATGCTCTACAAATGTATTTAAGACCTAACTCCTAATCTGTCTCCTTAAACACTTGAAGGTATATTGATGGCATATTGTTACCATTTGAAAGTAATGTGTTTTTAAAGGTGTGCACAGTGGTAATTGCAGGCAACAAACCTGTTATTTCAAGTGAGAGAAATCAAGTATCCATTACACATTAAAATAAATTCTAATAGGCAGCAGGTAAGGTGTTCTGGGTTGATGCGGTGCTGGTTTCGGTAGCAGGGGTCCCCAAGTGTGGCTCCTGTGAGTAGATGTTGGAAACTCTCCCGGCTCAAAATAGCTGACCCTGCATTTGGTTAATGTTGAGGCCATCAGAGGCAATGGATGTTCGCCTCTTCGATTAACATATTCAAGAAGGGTAAACACTTGGTGATAAGAGTTCAGGGCAGAGGAGAGGGGGAGGAGAGAGAGAGAAATACCAGAGGAGAGCGATGCTGGAGGAGAGGAACCAAGGCTGGTGAGAAAGGAGAGGGAGAAAGTGTCCTGTACACTCTTCCCTACATCCAGTGGTGAGATGGCAATCTGTCTTGTGCCCTGTATCCCATGGAGAGGGGCACGGTGGAGCAGACCCTAAAGGAGCATGGTGGAGCAGATGCTCCAGCCCTATAGCCATGACGGTGACCGTTCCTGAAGCAGTCCGTGGCTCTGTGGGCCGCTTGTGCTGGAGCAGTTTGCTCCCAAGGGACTGTGCCTCAAAGGAGGGACTGACACTGGAGGGACTTGTGAAGGACTTTCTCCTGTGGGAGGGACCCCATGTTGGAGTAGAGAAGGACTGTGAGGAATCCTTCTCCCTGAGAAGTAAGGAGCGGCAGAAAACAACCTGTGACAAACGCACCGCGAAATCCCACTCCCTGTTCCCCTGTGTTGCTGGCAAGGAGCAGGTAGATGTATCGAGAATAAAGTAATGCGGGTTTGGGAAGAAGGGAGGGGTGGGGTAAAATATTTACTCTCTCTTTGGTTTTGGTTGTTTTGTTTTTTGTTGTTTTGTTTTGGGGTTTTTTGTTGTTTGTTTTTTCCCTGTTTTGGTTTGATTAATGATAAATTAAATTGATTTTTTTGTCCCCAAGCTGAGTCTGTTTTGGCAATGACCATAACTGGTGAGTGGAACCCTCATAGTTCATGTCTTGAATCACAAGGTTTTAGGTGGATTTTCTTGTTACTATCTCGAATTGGCGGAGGGGAAGTGAGAAGCCACGTGGTCCTTTGTTATAGGCTAGGCTCAAACCATGACATAAAGGTAAAAAAACAGGTTACTAGTGTGAGAAAATCTGTTGTGAAATGACTGCTCAATTTCTTACTTCTTAGCCCTGATCTTAAAAAAAAAAAAATCTGGAAACTGAAATATGTAACTTAGCTGCTTAATAACTGTACTGGGCAGTTTTTTTACACATTATGTTTTTGCAGTTTTCCCACTTTCCATCCTTAGTTGATTACTTTTCCTTTCTCAAAGAAGCTAATGTCATAGTGCTGGAAAGCCAACACTGCCCTCCACTTTCTACTTTACTGAAAGAATTGCCTATCCTACTGGCAAGGAGAAACCTAAACAATATGATGAGAAAACATGGAAGAATGCTGTGTGCTCATTTGTGCATTTCTACAAGTTGGTTCTTCGAGATCTTCCAGTATTTCTCCTAGTAGAGCCTCAGTTGAGTAGACCCATCTAGGTAACACCTGCAAAAATACAGTTCTTTTCAGGTATGGTTGCAGTGTCTTTAAAAAGTGTGGAGTTTTTATTGCAGTGAGGAATTTTCAATTTTGCTAAACACAAAGAATTCAATCTTACAGAATCCGAGAGTCAGCAAGACTGAATTATCTTTTTTTTTACTATTTGTATTTGCAGTAGGGAATGGGGGCAGAGTCTGGGTGATATTACACAGATGAGCCCCTAGTGGGTATACTGAGACTTCAACCAGGTGTTATTGAATCCCAGTTTTTTGGTCCGGCCCATATGATGCCAAGCCATCCAAATGACAGTTTGAACTTGATTTCTATGATGTACCTCAGTGTGTCATTAGGATAATAACTAGAGCATTAAATATCTACTTCTTACACAGTCTGTTGTGATTTCTTATTGTGGGTTGCACGCAATTTTTAATCTGTGTTTCTTGTGTTTTGTGAAATGCTGCATTTTCTATGAGTGGTTGTAAGTTGTTTTTTTTAAAATTCCACGTGCTTTTACAAAAAAGAAAAGTCAGAGATTTTCCCTTTTCTTTAGGTAAAGTTAAATAGTAGCTTCTAAAAATCCTTCATGTTATGCCCAGTTTTCAAAGTAACAATAACATATTAAATTGCATTTCTTCTTCCACGTTTCTGTAAGGCCCCAAAGTGCTAGACACTTAAGTACACAGTGACATTACCAGGCATAAACAAAAGCAGCTGTGGCAGAAGATAAAGAGCAAAGCCCTCTAACTAATTTTTCTAACTTCAAAGATGAACTGAACAAGGAAGTAATTACACTTACAGCATTATTTACTGGCTTTTTCATTAACTCCAACAATGACAGTAATAAACAATGCAGGAACAGTAAGGGACAGACTTCTATCTTTGATTCATGCATCTCAGTGTATATTTAAAAATCTACTACTGAATGATGATTTGTGCTGTGCATCTGATGGCCCCAGCAAGTACTAAGTCTTCAGTGTGTTCTATATTTTGAATTATTTGGAAAAAAAATATGAGGAAACTTATTTACTGCAGAATGTGAATAGCTGAGAACTGATTTGAAGATAGTCTTGCATGATCCACACTGTCCTCATGAGCTTTCCCTCCAGGGCACAGTACTTCAACAATGGTTGCATATGTACATCAGGACAAAATAAATATGTAATTTTGAATAATATGTCTGAAAGAACAGGTAGGAGATACCTTGATTTAAGATTCTGGTCCAATCTGGTAAGTCTTTCATCCTAACTTTAAGCAGTTTGTACTTTCAGCTTATTTACCTTTTATGCTGATTTAAGTGACTTTTTATTGCTGAAAATCTCAAGTTTTTGTAAACTAAACAAAAGGTGCAGAAAAATATGTTTATTCTTTCTATTATCAGGAAGAATTAGTTCTATTACTATCTAAAGTAGTATTTCTTTAGGAGCTACTTAAAAGAGAAATTCTGGCAGGTCTTCTAATGCTTCATGGTGGTCAGGAAGCTTCTCTGTAGTGGTATGGAAGCTTGTTAAAATTTACATTGCTAATTTCATGTCTTGACTATACTGTTTCAGTGCCCTG
The DNA here is from genome assembly GCF_036169615.1 of Heliangelus exortis. Lineage (NCBI taxonomy): Eukaryota > Metazoa > Chordata > Aves > Apodiformes > Trochilidae > Heliangelus > Heliangelus exortis. The sequence goes on along the minus strand of NC_092423.1, from coordinate 58,474,082 downwards.
TCTTGAGAAGAATGGTATGAATAGAGATAACCCCTATCAACACTCCCAGCTAACTTGATGTCATCTGCAAACTTACTGATGATAGACTCTATGTCCTGATGAAGATCATCAATAAAAGATGTCAAACAGAAATGATCCCAACACTGAGCCCTGAGGAACGCCACTCGTGACCTGCCACAAGATGGATTTAACTCAATTGATCACCACTCCTTGGGCCCTTCCACCCAGCCAGGGCTTGATCCAACAGATCATATGCTCATCCGGTCCATGAGCAGTGAGTTTTTCCACAAGAATTCTATGGGGAACAGTGTCAAATGCTTTCTGAAAGTCCAGATAGACAACATCCACAGCCTTTTCCTGGTCCAAGTAGTCAGGTCATCTTGTCATAAGAAGAGAGCAGGTTTGTCAGACTGGACCTGTCTTTCTTAAACCCATGCTGACAGGGCCTGATCCCTTGGTTTTCTGCTATATGAGTTGTGATGGCACTCAAGATGATCTGCTCCATGACATAAATACCCAGATACCGAGTCAGACTGATAGGTCTGTAGTTTACCAGATCCTTCTTTCTGCCTTTATTGTGGATGGGTGTTACATTTGCTGCCCTCCAGTCCATTAGGACTCCTCCCATTTATCCATGAATTAAAGTAAATAATGGAAAGTGGTTTGGAAAGTATGTCTGCCAACTCTCTCAACACCCTTGGGTGTAACCCATCCTGCCCTATAGACTCGTGTGTGTGTGTCCAGCTGGTGTAGCAGGTCATGGGACTGCTTCCTCTTTAATTGTGATGACTCCCTGTCTCCTAGCTCATGTGGTTGGGTGTTCAGGGAACAGTTAGTTCCACTGCTAAAGACTGATGCAAAGTAGGCATTGAACATCTCGGCCTTTTCCTCATCCTTTGTTACTATGTTTCCCATTTGCATCCAATAAAGGATGGAGATTTTCCCTGGTCTTTTTATAGAATCATAGAATCATAGAATTGGCTGGATTGGAAGGGACCTCAGAGATCATCAAGTCCAACCCTTGATTCACTACCGCTGCAGTTACCAGACCATGGCACTGAGTGCCACATCCAGTCTCTTTTTAAACATCTCCAGGGACGGAGAATCCACCACTTCACTGGGCAGCCCATTCCAATTTTTGTTCTTAATGAATTTACAGAAACATTTTTTGTTATCCCTAACAGCTGTAGATAGGTTGAACTCAAGCTGCTCATTGGCTCTCCTGATTTTGTCCCTGCATAGTTTCATTACATCCTTATAGTCTTCATGAGAGACCTGCCCCCTGCTCCAAAGGTCACAGGCTCTCTTCTTGTTCTTGAGGTCCAGACTAGGATGGTCTATTAAGCCAGGACCCTATTTAGCCTGGATGGTCTCCTTAACTGCCTACTTGTTTTTCATCACACTGGAACACCTTGCTCCTGTGTCTTTAAGACTTCTTTCTTGAAGTATGTCCAGCCTTCCTAGACTCCTATATCCTTCAGGGAAATCTCCCACAGAACTTTGTCAGTCAGTCCTCTGAACAGATCAGAGTTTGCCCTCTGGAAGTCTAAGGTGGCAGTTTTACTAACCCCTCTCCTTTTTTCTCCAAGGATCAAAAACTTGGTCACCTCACTGTGCCCTAGAGGGCCTCCAACCTTTACTTCCCCCACAAGTTCTTCTCTGTTCACAAGAAGAAGGTCCAGGAGGGCACCTCTCCTGGTCAGCTCACTTACCAGCTGTGTGAGGAAGTTATCCTCCACACATTCCAGGAACCTCTTGGATTATTCCCTCTCTACTGTATTATACTCCCAGCTGTACCTGGGAGGTTAAAGTACAGGGAGGTTGAAGTCCCCCACATGAACAACAGCAGGCATCAGTGAATTAATTTCTAAGCTCTCAGCATTCTCTAACATACAGGGCCACCCCATTGCCTCTCCTTCCCTGTCTATCCCTCCTGAAGGGGTTGTAGCCATCATTTGTGGCACTCCAGTCGTGTGATCCATCCCACCATTTTTCTGTGATAGTCCCTATGTCATAGTTTTCCTGCATCTTGGCTTCAAGCTCCCTTTGTTGCTCATACTGCATGAATTGGTACACATGCACTTCAGATGAACTGATGATTCCAACACTTTCTGTGAGTCTGGGCCCCACTTCCTACCAGACGCTTCTCAGATGGGATTCCTCACAGCCTGTGGCCTGGATACCAATATCCATTTTGGTGGGTGCTGGGAGCACAGTCTTCTTCCTCCAAGTAGCCACCATCACTCCTTGAGTAAATTGCAGCTCCTCAGCATCCTGCCCACTTGAACTGCCCCAGGCGAACTGCCCTGTGCCCCATCTCACAGAGGTGCCATGCTGCTCACCTCTACCCATACCTAATAATGGAACAGCTGAGGTGGAAAGGGACCTCTAGAGGTGGTCTAATCCAACACTTTTGCCCCGGCATGTACTGCTCTGTGGGGCTACTCCTCCTCAGAGGCAAGATTTTTCCTTTCCTTTTGTTGAACTTCATGAGATTCGTGTTGGCCTATTTCTCAATATAAACAAGACACACGATATTCACTCATCTATCCAGCCACTTTGCTCATCATGAAAGGCTATCAGTTTGATATCGCAGAGCTCATCTTGGAAATGAAAGTGCAACTGCCTTGTATAATGGAGCTAGATATGTGTATCCATATCAAGTATTACTTGAAGTAATAGTTTGTTTCCCTGTATGAGGGCCTCACACTTTGCATTACTTTCATGTACATGACATGTACAGGAAGTAGGAAGAACAGTGTAACATAGAAAGCTGTATTCCTGGTATGAGGGCAGAATTGTTCAAAGCAAAGGAATAACTATTTCCTCCCCACCTGAGATTGCCATAAGCGAAACACCCAAAGACTAACCTGATCTTTCAGTTTGGTCCAAGGCATTTGTTTTGACTGGAACAATGCTTGTACAAAGGTTGCTTTTCTTTATGGGGGAGGACAGAAGGTAACTTTTAATGCTGTGTTTATATTTAAAAAAAAAAAGCTTAATTATAAAGAGTTTAATTGCATCTGTAGCCCAACATATATACTACTTAGCCCATCTTTTTAAAATAATTACAAATCTCAGTTCAAACCCCATAATTAATTTTTCATTGATTTATTTTTTTTAATCATGAACTGTACTTACTGTTAAAACTATGAAGTAATTTATTTTATATTATGTAACATGGAAATTTTTTTACTTTCATGTAAGCTCCATATAATGGCTAAGATCATCAGCTGTTCTTCAACACATTGACATCATTTATTTAACAGATGCATTAAAGACTAGCTGCTTCATGAAATAGTGCTACTTTACAAGAAGCTGACTTGTACGGTTATTTATTTAGCCTGATAAACCAGGCTAAAATTTCAAACTGTGTTATCATGAATACCTTTGTACTACAGATGAAGTGTGTCACCTTCTTAAAGTCAAACTTGTGTGCATTTGCTGCAATTTGCTGGTCATAAGCAAAAATTTTAAACTTGAAACATTCTGCCTCACTGGTTATTTAAACACAAAAGTTGGTTTTCAAGGGTATGTGAGTTTTGAAAGAAACAATATTGCTGTCTTCAGTATATTTGGATGCAGTGACATAGCAGAAAAAAGCTGTTGTAACTAGAATCAGAGCAAATTAATTCACGAGATGAATCAAGGCATTTATCAGTAAGGAAGCTGCATGATTCTTTATTATGTAGCATTGTGGTGAAAGAATACCTGGTTTGGGAACCAAAATAGATTTTAACAAATGGAAATTTGTACTTTAATGGGCAAAGGGAAGATCTGTACCCTTTTTCACCATTCTAGGATACATCTACTGATCCAGAAGCAGACAAGATATCTTGCTATCATACTGTGTAACATTCCAAATAATACCTCATAACACCAGGATTCAGTGCAAGACTGTATGTTAAGGGGAGGACAAAGAATGCAGATCCATGTATTCAGTGAGAATTTTTTCACCCCCATATTCCTGTCCACTAGCATTTGCTATAGATATTGCTACACAAAGTCTGATTGAATATGGCATTGCTGAATTAATTAGAAATTAATGTTTTATATTATGTCTTGAATTTTGGCACAGAGTATGGAGGTAAGCAGCATCCGCTACTTGTTTGACTTCTTGGTCTGTCATAAAGCCAAGTATAACTTGGAATGTAGAAATGCCACTGTGCAATGATAGCTCCATCAGGACAGATATTTTTCACTCTGATCAACAAAATTTCCTGCTGAAAGATATACAGAATGGTTTAGTTTTTGCTCAAGGCACGTGAGCGTTAATATTGGTGGAAAAAGTCTGAAAAAATCTACTTTAGAAGAAAACATTATGTATATGAGTCAAATTATCAGTTATTCATTTACTATGCTTGCCAAGAAGGATAATGTATTTGGCTGTTCAGACTGTTTATATTGGGTCAGTTGCCTTGTTATTTTTTCAAGGAGAACCAGAAAAAACAGAAAAAACAAAGTGACTTTACACACAAATCTGAGACTAGAAACAGGAAGAATTATGAACTAAAATTATTTTTGAAAGTGGCAGGAAGGAAGTTGAAAGATTATTTTAGCAGATTAGGCAAAATGGGATGTTCTCTGAATATTTCTTAATGAAAGAAAAGAGGCATCTCTGGAGAAGATAAGGGGTAACCATATTAATTGGGGTTGTATTTCATTTTTAGTCTTCTCTCCTGTCTTTTTTTGAGCACGTGTATGCTAACACATACATATATCTACAAATAGAAATGAAAGACCATAGAAGTTCCACCATTTCTTCTGCTACATTTTTTCTGCTTTATCAGGTAATATTATCCCCAGTCTAGGTCAGAGACAAAATATACAATAGACTTGTGACAGGGATAAATAACAACAGTGCTTTTTTACGAGGTGTTTAGTGTTTTCTGTATTTGAGGGATTTTTAAGCTAATTAGCTTTGTAAGTTAAATTGATACACAGGGGTCTTGTGAACTCCTGAACCAAATGTTAAACCCTTGACTTCATCTCTCACTCTTGGGCTCCACAAGCTAATAGTTACAGAATTAGCTGATCTCCATCTTCCCTGTCTGGACTGTACAGGAACATAAAATCTCAAGTCCTAGCTTCTGCTGATACTTAGAGCAATGACAGAACTATGGTTGTATAGGTAGTTCAAGAATATTTATCTTGCCTCATTGAGACAACTACTCATATACTTAAATCGGAATCTTAAGCTCCTTGCTTGTCTTACAAGAAAAGTATATGTTGTGAAAGAGCAGCTACTGACAGCTTGGTTATTATGCTGAAAGTCACTCTCCTTGAGCTAACTCTTTTGTTGGTGTGTTTTATAGGAGCAAAGATCTTAAATTAGTCCCCTGAGTAATCAGTATGAACTCCACATTCTATGAGAGATAATTAGAAGAATTTGTATCCAGAAGTATTTTAGTTACCAACACAAGGAAGGCTTACTACCCATGTAAAAGGCCTAAATATTTAGTTCATCGTGTTTGGTAATGGATAATAGGATTGATGTACTGACTAAGAACAAAATATGGCATGTGTCATACAAAACAGATTTCTGGTTTCAGGACTTTTTCATTTTGTCAGTTATTGGCCTAACAATCTAAAGAGAACTCATATACTACCTTTTTGTATTATAATTGGCCTTTACTTTTAGAAAATGAAAGACCTGTAGAAAATGATGGAGTTATTCAGAAATACTTTTGGAAGGAATCTGCACAGGCACTGGAAGTCCCAAGAACTCACAATCACACTGTGGCTTTCCCAGATGTGATACCAACTAAGAAAACAAAGCAGTTGTTGGAAGAATGTGAAGGTTATCATTCAAAGCATGTTTATATGGTTCCAGTGAGAGGAAATGATGGTAACTCCCAGAGTAGTGGGGGAACTTCCTCTTAGGAATATCCTGACTTTGATTCCCCTTGCTGAAAACTGCTTTAGTCCTGATCATTTTCATACAGGGGGGTATTATCTATGAACAAAAAAGATATCTTCAAAATTAATAGTTCACAAAATGAATGCATGGGCTGTTAGAAGAAATAATATTAACTAAAATACCATTTACCTTTTTTTTTTTGTCTCTACGTTTGTGTGCCCCTTTCTGAAGCTTTAAATTACTATGATTTTTCAAATATTTAAAATTAATTTTTGCACTTTTCGTTGTCTTCCTGATTAAATGTACGTGCTTCTCATTGTCCCATCTTTCCACCCTCTCATCCTAGTTCGAAATCATTGCTATTTTCTACATCAGCTATTCTGAGAAACTTATAGTCAGAAGCCATGTCTTCGAAGGCAGAGAAGATTCACATTAATTGGAACCAGTTCAGGACTTGCTTCTAATGGCTACCTCAGCTCATCAATGTTCCCTGTTGTCTTCAAAGTAAAGATTAACTTTCAGTTTTACATTATTAACCTGCTTTTATTTGCTTTATCTGCACTGTCCTTTCTAGGGCTGGATGGTATTTCACCACCTTCCTGAGCTGGCAGGCTTACAACAACATAATCACTTAAATAATATTTTCTTTTGTACTAATATAAATAAATAAAGTATGTTCTTCAAAGTCTGAAATGTTATTGGACTATCCTTTAATTCCAAGAAAACATGTTTTTAGAACATTTATTTGTCTCCTGCCCTATGCTTCCATGTTTCTTGGCTTTATCCTAACTTGGGGAGGTGCTTCAGATCTAGGTCTGGAAGCTTCATATTATGTACAAGCTTAAACTTTCACATAAATGCTGCTTCTATTTCTGTCAGGAAAAGCTCAAAAGATAAAATCAGAATCCTCAGCAGACAGAAGGTCATTAAAATACTCTATGCTTATTTAATTTGAGAACACAGAAATGGGTATTTTTTTTTTTAAAGTACAGCTTGCAGAACAGCAATATGTATATACTCTATCATATTTTTGCTGAGAAATATGATAGTTTAAATATTCTCTTTCAGGAAGAGCTGTTGCAGTATTTATTTCTCTGTATAAATGTGAGATGATGGGACCTGATATCTTTCCCTGAAAACAAATGTTTACATATATTCAAGACCATAAATCTGTAGGGGGAACAAAATACAGAAAATTCTTGTTAATGCAGTACATTTTCTGGTAATTTTATAGTCTAATTTTCAGTGGTTCCCTACAGAATGAATGCAGTTCAGAAGGCAATTCTATAAAGTACTTTGTGGATAACTATTATCGGCTAATTATTAGAAATTGCATGTTGTTGTTAATTGCATAAATAAATTGTTTTATCTGAAAGCCATTAAAAAAAAGTGTTGGGTGTTTGAAGCATATATGGTTTTGATGTTCCTGTATAAAAGATTTAACTGTTTAGCTCTAAAATAATGGCATGGTGCTTTACCCGATTTTTGTACTTTAATGAATTGAAAGGGAAAAAAAAAAAAAGTTAAATTCAAAGGGTTTTGTTGTGAAGCATAGCGTGATGAACCTTCACACTGAGATGTAATACAATTGCTGATGGTTTTGGCAGATACTGAATCCATCTCTTTATTTTTTGGAATAGTGAAAAGAAATTTATGTAGCTAACATTAAAATCTAGAGTAGCAGACAGATTTGAGAGATGGAGATGTTTACTGTGAATATTGAAGTTAAAAAATGCTTTCTACTTTTTTGTGAAAAAGTTTGCATAAGACTGCTTTTAAATTTTTGTGTGTGGCCTTAATGAAGCAGAACCATAAATTGCTCTTCTTTATGTTAGTCAAGGAATGAAAAGGGTTTTGTCCTGGCTTCTCATGATTATTATGCTAATTTTTATATATGTCTAGGCAAAATTAAGAGCTATGGAAGTTTCTCAGCATTCCTCCACCTTTGTAAACTCAAGGACAAACTGAGGTATTAGGGCTGACTGGGTAGACTTTTTAATTTACTTCCCCTAGATCAGAATTTTATATTGTACATCTAATTGGCTATATACCCAAGCAGGCCTTATTTCTATCCTGAAGTAGTCAGTTGCAATGACACAGAAAGAAAACATGCTTTTATCAAGGGAATGGGTATAGCCATGGATTAACATTTGTACAGGTATTAAGATTATTCCAGTAGTGTAAGCAGTGAACATGTATGAAGAAGAATAATCTTGAACAGGACATGAATACTGTTACACATATTGTATATTGCTAAAATGGTTGGTTTGTGCATAAGAAAAGAGATGAAATCACACTTCCTCCTATACACAAAGAATAGAAACTCAGGGTAACAGGGTGTGGGTCCAAATCTTCCCTTGTAGATCACAAAATTATAGAATGGTTTGGGTTGGAAGGGACCTTGAAGATCATCTAGTTCCAACCCCCCTGCATGGGCAGGGACACCTCTCCCAGGACCAGGTTGCTCAAAGCCCTGTTCAACCTGGCGTTGAATACTTCCAGGGATGGGGCATCCATAATACCTGTGGGCAACCTGTTTCAGTGTCTCACCACCCTCACACTATAGAATTTATTCCTAATTTCTAATGTAAACCTATCCTCTTCCAGGTTAAAACCATTACCCCTTATCCTATTGCTATATGCACTTAATGTCCTTATGCACTTAAATGTCCTTAAGTGTCCTTATGGCACTCAAATCTACAGTTCATCTCTTCTTAAGGTAAATATCTGAGATGTGCCTTCTAGAGTCAAATGAAATTAAGCTTTCTCTTTAAGGTGAATACATTATTATTAGTGAAGGATGCTGGGAAGGTTATGGAACAAGTCTCTTGAAAGTAATTTCCAAACACACGAAGCAGATGTATGGTCTTCCACAACATCCTTATAGTCATACTGGTGACATAAGGACTGGGTAAGTGGATGTTAAGGTGAGTTGGCTGGACCAGTGGGGTTGGAGGGTTTTGATCAGTGATAGAAAGTCCATCTGGTAGATAAGTAAGAGTAACCTTCTCCAGGGACTGTAGCTGTAGAAATACTGTTTAACTAAAGTCTGTGGGCCACAGCCTGTTGAGGATGGTGACTGACAAGCTGTAGGACAGGGCTGCTTTTCAGACAACAGCAGAAAAGAACCTGGAGGTCCCAGTGAAGAGGCTAAATGTAAGTCAGCTGTGTCCCATTTCAGCAAAAAAGGCCAACTGCCTGGTGGGCTGTATTAGCAAGAGTGCAACCTGCAGAATAAAGGAAATGATCCTTCCTGTTGCTGTGGTATTTGTGTCCAGTCTGAGGCCCCCAGATACAGGGATGACATTGACATACAGGTGATCAGGGAGCTGGAGGACATGATGTATAAAAAGAGGCTGAGATAAATGAATTTGTTAAGTGTTAGGAAGAGAAGGCTGTGGGAGATTGTACTCTTGTCTACAGCTGTGTAGTGGTAGGGCACAAAAAAGACAGAGATAAGCTCTTCTTGGAGGCGCACACTAATACAGCAAGATGCAATATTCAGGTGTTACAATGTGGGACATTCTGATTAGAGATCAGAAAAAATTCTTCACCATGAGGGTGATCAGATGCCAGCACAGGTGCCCAAGAGAGGTTGAGAAATCTCCATCTTTGGACATTGCATTGGAATTTGCCTAGGCAATGTCCTTAACATCCTTAACTAATTAAACCTGCTTTAAGTAGATAACTCCAAAGATTCCTTACAAATTAAATTATTCTACTTGGTGCAAGAAAACTAAGTCTAGTCTTAACATTTGTCTCTACCCTACCAAAAAAAAAAAAAAAGCATTTATTTTGAGAAAACTCATTTCCATTTAGTAGTAATCAGCCAGACATACTACCTTTGTGTCTAGATGGATTTTAGAGACAGAATTGTTTCCTGGCATGTCACTTAGTGGGGTGGGGAGAGAGGAAAAATTAAAAAAAAAAATTAAAAAGCACAACTGAGTACAGCATGGTTCAGAACGTACTGCTGAACCCAAAACAATCCGTGGTGCTGATGCTTTCTCACAAGCTTTCTCCTGGTGCCCCCTATGTTGATTCTTATGTAAGTCACAATGAAACCCTTAAAAATTATGAGTATTTGTAGAACATAACATAAAAAGTAATATTAGATTGGATGTAATCTACCTCTCTCTGGAAATTTTCATAAACTATTACAGTATAATGGTGCCTGCTAGCACTGCTATAATTAATTTAAAGATATAATTTCTACTAAACTCCCTTATTTTCCAGAGCATATACATCTGACAAAAATTCCTCCTAGGCAGAAACTACATATACAGTTTTTTTAAATGAATTATTCAAAAAACATTAACAGGAAAAATATAATTTTTTATGACATTTTAAAATTAGCATTGTTTTACTAAAACACAACAAGTGGAATCTGGAAGTTATCAATGGCTGCTAGCTTTAGCAGGAAGAAGAAAAACTGTTGACAAATATATTCGGAGTTCCACAAGCAGATTACTAAGCAATGTATCACACCCCTTGTCACTAGCTGCATAATCTCAAACAAATTTCTCATTTTAAAATGTTATTTTGATTTCCTATATCTTTGTTTTTATGCTTAATAAAAATGTGTGCATGATTTTTTTTCCTTTGTGAAACTAAATATAAAATGTAAGTGTCAGAGGAAAAAATACCCATAATTAAACACTTAGATGGAATTCACTACTCAGTGAACCTGAGCTCATTTGAGCTGCAGGATTTTATACCATATTTGTACAACTATGTTTATTCTTAATGTCATTTTGGTGGTTATGGTTGACCATAAGATTTTTTCAGGCTTAGGAGAAATTTGCTATTGTGAGATATATGTGTCAGCAAGAAGTTTAACCTAGTATTTTGCATAATATGATTGCAAGAGTCCAGAAGAGTCTCAGAAGAGTCCAGGATATTGCCTTTTGAGCTGACAGAAGAGTTAGGTACTGAGCATTCTAATTTAAGCTTTACCTACTAAAAAAGCCATATAATAATGTTAAGGCAGAATTAGTGTTTTGTTTTGGTTTTCCTTATTTAATCAAGAGAAGACTCTGAATGCTTTTAGTTCTAAGTCTAGATTATGGATAGTCGTCCATAGGCAAAGTGATGTAACATCCACGTCTTGGATCTGAGCAACTATCAGTCATGGCTTGTTGTCTGAGAAAGCTGTGGTTCTTCAGCTGATCTCAGTCTCCTCTTTGGCAGTAGAGGTGGGAAAACAGGGTGAAGGAAGTTATAAATGGCTCTACCATCTCCCTTTGTTGAAAGGAGCAGCAAACATCACTCACACCTACTTTGAAGTACAGATTGTAGTGGATTTGCTGGTACTTGGATTTATGCTAGAATATAATCCCTGTTTGCTATTCAACACACATGGAATCATTGGGAAAAAAAAAAAAAAAAAAAAAAGAAGAGGCTGGAAAAAGCCACAAGAGGCCACCTGCCCCATTTCTAAGCCCCAAAGCAGAATCAACAGTACATAAACCATTTCTGACAGCATTTGTCTTACCTGCTTTTAAAAAATAATGCAGTAACAGAAAAAAAAAATTGATCAGAGAGCTGGAGCATCTCCCCTATAGACACGGTGTGCAAATAGGGGTTGTTGAGCCTAGAGAAGGCTCCAAGGTGACCTTATAGCAATTTCCTAATATCTGAAGGTGGCCTACAAGAAAGCTGGGGTACGACTTCCTGCCTGTGTGGGTGAGGGGAAATGGTTTCAAATCAGATTTAGGTTAGACATAAAAAAAAATTCTTTCATATGCGGGTGGTGAGACATTAGAACACATTGCCCAAGGAACTTGTGGCTGCCCTCTCCCTGGAAGCGTTCAAGGCCAGGTTGGATGGAGCCTTGAGCTACCTGGTCCAGTGGAAGGTGTCCCTGCCTATGCAGAGGGGTTGGATCTAGATGATCTTTAATGTTCCCTTCCAACCCTAGCTATTCTATGATTCTGAACCACAGCTGAGGAAATCATAGTTGTTCAAGTGTGATTATGTGCAATGCATATGACAGCCTAGAGAAAGACTGAAACTGAGTCTCCAATAGGTGAAACCAAATATCTCACTGCAGAACACCCCCCAAAATAACTAATTTTCCAGGTGAGTACCAACTTCTGTATGAAGCTCCAGTTCCTCTCAAAAGATATCAAGAATAACTGGAGTGTGTCTTCAATATTTATGAATATTCTTAGTAGGTTAACTCCTCCTACCTAGTTCCTCCTATTAGCCTCCTATCTTTTAGTTAGTGCATCACTGTTAAACAGCTACTACACAGTAACTATTTTTATTTGACTTACAAGCTTTTGATTCAACTTTTTATTACATTGCATACTGGCAGATAGATTTGAAAAAAAGTTAAAATGAGCCTTCTATGATAGATCATCCAGGAGACTTTGAAGTGTGCTTTCATAAGGTGTTTCCTATAATAAACCTTGGTTACATGTCTGTTGATGGAAAGCAAGTCATTGTCAGAATATGGCAGGGGCACTTCAAGACAACTGATTTAAATTGAAAGAGTAGCTACGCAGATGATGATGTGAAGTTTTTTCTAATTTATTCCACCTTATCAGAAACTTCACTTTGAACCCAGGACATTACTGGCAGTGCATGACGAGCAATATCTCTTGTTCTGTGTTGGTGTTGTGCAACTGCCTTGTTTTATTGCTTCAGCTTTGGTTGGAACGTGTTAAAAAATTTAGTAAGCACTGCTACATAATCTTTACTTGCTATCTACTTGCTTTCAAGTGATCTCCTGTTTCCTGCCTGGAACTTTTTAATTTTGCACATGGCTAGTGGAACAGATTCCTAGACAGCCTGAATTATTTAACAAAAACAATGACTTGGTGTTCTGCAGCATCAGGGACTTTTGTTAAATAGAATGCAAGTGAATAAACATGAGACTCTCATCCCTGACTAGTCTTCCTCAATTCCTTCTATGAAAGATTAGAATAAATGTGTTGACCCTTTTTTCTTTTGGTGAAATCACTGAACATTTTGTTTCTACATTTTCTTCTTTGTTCTGAGGAAATTTTTACAATAAAGGGCCTGATGGATCAGTAAACTGAAGCCTCCTTTTAATTTATTTGTAAATATCAACGTTGCCTCCAATGCATTAATGATGAGTCATGTGGATATTCCTCTATGTCCAAAGTTTAAGGCAGATACTTTCTTTTAGAAGTAAGGTACCCTTTTAGAGACATATTTCCATTTTATAATGGAAATAGCAAGTTAAAATGGAAAACATTAGCTAAAATAAGAGGCAAATGTTCTGTAATTAAAAAAATAACCAACCACCCATGTGTAATTCCAATTAATCCCAAAATATTATACGTAGGTCTAGTAGCACTGCTAATTATTAGGTGGTAATTGGTGTTTTCTGCACTAAAATTCTTTGTTAATACTTACAAGCTTTCTCAAACTGGAACTTTTTCCTAAAGCAGATTTGCATAATAAAAACAAGAGCCCTAATGGCTGTTTTGGTTCCTGTGGCTGAGAATGGGTCTGGGCAGCAAAATTAAGGGTGGACTTTGTTTCTCCTGGGCCCTCCATTTCCCAACTGCTGGTCCTAAACAAGCACCAGTACTGAAAAGAGAAAGGAGATCCGGGAGGCAAATCCAAGTGGAGGGAACTATTAGTGCAAACACTGTAATGAGGTGTTGGCAAGGATGAGGTGGAAACTGACTGAGCAGGGCAAGGGCAAGGCAAACAGCATCTTCCCTGGTCTGATGGTTTTCTTCTTCAACAGAAGGCTATTTGGAAGGGGAAAGAGAAGGCAAGTATGAATATAGTTATGATTTAAATATCTGGTGCCATCACCCAGAGCACAGCAATGATCCTTTTTACAGTTATCAAAGCAATATAAAGAAATTAAATTTAAATTATCTATCTATAGTATATATATAAAGTAGAAGATTTCAGAAGTAATTAATTTAATCCAACTGTCTTGCTTATTGGCAATTTGCAGAAGTATTTTGTCTTCATGTTCTTCTCACAGCCATTCCAGCTCTATCCTCTGTAATGATCACCCTGCTGTTTTGGCTCTGACTTCTCTTAACCACATACAAAGCCTGTCTTTCTCTAACCTATCAGTATCATCCCAAGGCACAGTAATGGGTAGTGGGAGGAATAAACTGCTGACTTTAGCTCTTGCATGTGTTTAGGAAGGACAGTAAAGCAATACATTCCCCTTCTCATCTAGCCTAGAATGTTCTCAAACTGCAGTGTTTTTAATGCTGAAAAACACTAAGTTAAATGGAGAACCAAAACTTTGATTTTTGAACCCCACAATTATTTATTTGTTGTTAATCACAAACCAAAAAAAAAGTAATGGCTTGTTTTAGGAAAAGAAGTTACAGGCTTTGGACAAGAAAGCTAACAGTGATCCTGTAAACTCTCTATGCACAAATGTGTAGCTATATAAAGACATATGGGGAAATGTTTTCTGCTCTACAGAGGGGTGCAATTTGTGGCTTAGCAGATTTACCAAAGGAATGTCAAGCTTCTGATTTTTGAGAAACATTGTGGTCACGTCTTGCCAAGCACATTGATAAAAATCAGCCTTTGTGTTTCTTTATTTCGGGACAAGACTCTTTAGGGATTGTTGGGTTGAGAAATGACAGATCTTTCAGCTCTCTGATTTGTTGAGAAAGGACTGAAATGGAGAATTAAAAATAATATATCTGTTTATAGGGAGGCTGTCAAACAGAATGTTCTTTTATATAAAGTCTTCTTTATCAGGGGACTATAAGATTTATTTGCTGATGTGGGAGTAAATAAACAGAACTCTATTCCTGTTAAGTGAAGCTGAAAGATTGATCAGTTCAACTGGAGATACTTTCTATCCCAGCGTTCTTTTTTTTCTTTTTTTTCCTAAATTGTCACATGTAAGATATACAATGTCTGTAAAAGCTGAAGGGTTGTATCTCACCTCATGTTAAAGTAAACAGTAAGATAGTTGTTAATTATTTTATTTGTGCCCTTAACATGCTAAGTTTATGAATCAAAATTCTAGGCTGATAAGGCAAAAAAAAGAAAATCTTTAACATATTTTAATGAATTCCAGCAACTTTCCTGTAAGTTGTTATAGGTGGGATTATCAAAACCCTTCAGCCCTGGGCTAATACTCTCATTGTCATAGAATCATAGAATGTTTTGAGGATGGTAGGGACCTTAAAGATCACCTAGTTCCAAACCCTCTGCATTGGCAGGGACACCTCCCACTAGACCAGGTTGCTCAAAGCCCTATCCAACCTGGCCTTGAACACTTCTAGGCACTTCTATCTACAGCTTCTCTGGGCAAACTGTTCAAGTGACTCAGCCCCCTCACAGTGAAAAATTTCTTCCTGATATCTAGTGTAAATCTGTCCTCTTAATGCTCATCAGCTGGACTGGGCTTCATTGACTGCCTTTGTTCTTGCAGGAGACAGAATGATTCAGGCCCATAATTTTTTGTCCTTTCCACATGTCCATTTTAGGACACATACTCACAGTGTCAGGCATGAATACTGGAATATATGTCTGTTTATAATGAAGTATGCTGTCACGCATAATTTGCAAAGCCTAGTTTTGTGGGAATGCCCTTATAATGGTATATAGGAACCACCGTAATGGCGAAGACTAAAAATGCCTTTACAAGCCCATGTGCCAGTATGCCAATACATAAATTTTTCATGCAATTTTTTAGAGAGTATTTGTATATATATGTAGGATGCAGTGCTGGGTAAAATGCACAGGTGGCAGAGGGCTGTAGGCTTTCCCATTGATCCTCTCTCTTGACAGGTGCTAGATGCCCAAGTTAAGCCACTGACTGATTGCTATTGACACATCGTGGATAGGAAAGAAGCAGATGGGGATTTCTGGGCAGAGACCTGTGAGCTGGAGCAGAGGGACCCTCCCAAAAGATCATCTGGGCAACAATGCCTCAGCTACAGTGTGAATTGTTCTGTTTGTTATTTACTTCACTTGATAAGGCTAAATCCTGAAGAGAGGTGGAATCTGCTGCTTTATGAATTGCATACATCCACTTTTCAGGGTGCAATGGTTACTCTCCTGTCAGAGATGCTGGGAAAAATTGTCACAGAGGTGTCATATTCTGGCAGGTGCAGGGAATTGTACATCTCTGGAACTGACTGAGGGATACCCAGGGAGCAGAAATGTGGTGCTGGTTTCGTTGCTGATATTTTTCCCTTCCTTACTTTTTTCCCTTAAATAAATAAAT
The DNA here is from genome assembly GCF_036169615.1 of Heliangelus exortis. Lineage (NCBI taxonomy): Eukaryota > Metazoa > Chordata > Aves > Apodiformes > Trochilidae > Heliangelus > Heliangelus exortis. The sequence goes on along the minus strand of NC_092423.1, from coordinate 58,458,024 downwards.
AAAATCAAGGATATTTTACATTTAAAACAAATCTGTAAATTTAAAACCTCTCTCTATAACAAATTGTTACTTACTGATTTTTTTAAGCTTCATAATCTGTAAACATTTCAAAATCAGTGTTTCTTGTCATGCTGCTCCCCTCATTGAAGGTAATATTACCAACAAAACCCTCCAAATCCACATGGCAGGGCCATTGCTGAGGTGTTTCTGTGGCAGAGGAGGCTACTGCCAGGTCTCCTTCATGACACCTGGTAGTGCTGGGCATATAGGAGCAGGGAGGGAGCAAAGGAGCTCCAAATTCGTTTCACTTGCTCTTCACTGCCTTAGCTTATAATTTTTATCACTTTTGCCCTTTCCATCTTGCCTTTACCCAAGGGGTCAGAATGTGAAAAGCACTATATAGTGTAAACATTGCTGTGAAATAGCTAATTTGCCACAGTAGCAGGGGGTCTCATTGCTACTCCTCTACCTCCTTTTTCTTTCAAACATTTGACAGCACTTCCTCTTGCTGCCACCTCCTGACCTGAATCAGGGACACAACGTGCAATCATTTGTTCATCAATTATGTAACATCAGCAGGATGGGAGGTTTTCCAGCCTCTGGATCCCCCACCCACCTCCCCCAGTGTTCCTTCTCTCCTAAAACTTTGCTGTAACACAAGGAGGTTATAATACAATCAGGATAAATCAAGTCTTGACTGAAGACCAAGTGCACGTACTGGTGGCAGTGGTATGAGCAAGAGAAGGGGATGGATGTTTGTGATTTGAACGTTTTCTGATGCTTGAGTGCCGATTCCCATGCACTGTCTGCACTGAGTCAATTGAAAGTCTTCGTGACAGTTCTTAGCCCTCTAGTGCCTGAGTTTTGTCACATCCACAGTTTTCTTTCTTTCTCCTGTAGCTTTTATGTGACCCCCGAGCTCATAATATTCCACACGCTGAGTGTCAGCTGAGTCCAAACAAAGAGACCTTTCTACTCTGGCAGAAATTCGTTAAAGTCTTTGACATCAGAATTTACGGCAGCTTTCTTTTGAAATGCTTGACATTTCCTCACAATTTCTTAGATATACTTGGTGGGTAAAGTGCGTCATCTTTGTTTGGATTTATCACACATAATAAGCCATTTTCTCCCAGTTTAATGTCATCCCCTCGGTAACCAGGAGGTCGAAGGCAACAACGCAAAAACAGCAAATTTGTCAATGGAATGTGTAAAGCTTAGTATAAATTTATCTTGTCCTAATCCCTTGGCCCCTTTTCATACCATGATTTTTCATATGCATATGAGAATTTTCAGAGTATTGGTTTCTCACACATTTCACTGCCTGTGGACAGAGCTGAAATACAGGCTGAGCTGTCAACTTCCATCAAGGCAAATTAAAAAAAAAAAAAACAAAACAGGCTCCATACAGTAAACTGTGTTTCACCCTCCCAACCTCCATACTCTTTGAAGCTGAACACTGTTCCCTCTATATTTTTTACTCACATAAAACTTGACATATCCTCCATAGAAATTAAATAAATAAATAAAACCACCAAACGACAATATGATAACTTTTTCCCTTGATGAACAGAAATGAGTTTTACCTTAGTAAAGTCCTGTTTTCTAAAGTCCTGGTTTAAAAAGAAAGAAAGAAAAAGAAAGGAAGAAAGAAATAAAAGAAGAGAAAGAGAGACATAAAAAAAAAAAAAAAAAAAAAAAAAAAAAAGAAAGAAAGAAAGGGAGAAGGAAGAAAGGAGGGAGGGAAATTCATCCACTTTACTTCTCAGGTCATCCACACAAACACTTCCTCTTCCTGGGTGCTCTCTGCCTGCACATAGCCACTCCTGTGACATTTCAAAGTGAAGATCCTCTGCTGCAGAGGTTACCTAACTGTTTATTTTTTTAAATAACTTTGAAACTTCAGGCCTGCTTCTTCTTAGAAATTGGGAAAAGGTCAGTACATTTATTAAAGGGATAAATAGCTGATGTTAACTCTTAAAACAAGGTATCCCTGAAGACATTTACCATAACCTGGAGTTACACTGAGTTTTATTAGACCAATTTGGTGTGTTAAGGAATCCTGTGATACTCCTCTAGTCCTAGATTTAAGGTGCTTTTAAAAGTGGATTTCACACCAGCAAGAATAAACGGAGACAATTCCCTTAATATTTCTCTAATATGTTAGTTGGAAAAATTCAATCCCACATTTGATCAAAGTTGAAAGAATTCAGGCATAGTGATTTATTTATTTTTTAGTTTTGTTTGGTTTTGTTGTTGTGTTGTTTATGAAAAGCTGATGGCAAAGCAAACCAAAGCTTGATATCAAAACTATCCATCCTACTTCCGTTTAATAAAATAGTACTATCTAGCTGAGCACTTCACTATGGCAAGTTCTTAAAAATTGATTTATCAATCTGGATTCCAAGAAAACTGGCAGAGCAGAAACATGGATCTCAGACACCTAAAACATATCAAGTATGTTCATAATTCTGTATTATAAACAAGGTATTTTAAATAATTCCAAGGGTAGTGGAGTGGAATTTTTTTTCAGTGTTAGTTTTTGTGTAGGCAACGTCCCTTTAAATGAACAGCTACTCATTATTCAGAATAATATTACAGTCTTAACAGCTATGTGGTATATGGAACTCCTCTGATACATAACCATTAGACCCCAATATATTTTGTGTAATCAAATGTTCTTTATTATATGGTTTGCTTATGGGAGCAGCACAGCAGGAATGAATCGGCATCATTTCCTTAGTAATGGTGAGTGAGAATTGAGAGGGTCTGAGACTTCAAAAAACGGTGACCTGCTTCTCTGTTCATTTCCAGTATCCCAATGATAGGCACAAAATCTTATGACAGTAGTGTTTCCATCTGTGGTCCGCTCTACAGCTAGGAAAGAAAAAGCAAACAACAGTTTAATATGAAGGAAAACTTGGCTGAAGAATCACAGGGTTCTGTTTCAAATTCTCACTGAATCTCACTATCCTTGTCATTCCTTTCTTCCATGATGCAGCTCATCCAGCTCTGCTTTTGGACTCATGTATCACAGATTGTTATTTTTAAAGCCAATTAAAGGAAATATTTGTTAGCACAGAGTTATGTCATTTTCCATCAGTGGAGGTCACTGAGAAAACTTACTACAACTGCCTGGAGAGAAGGACTGCATCATGTTTTGAATACTATAAGCATTTGTGGTTACATAACCAAAACCAGTGACAGTCAAATCCAGCACTTCACAGAAACAAACTTTTGCCATTGGGGATCAGAAGTTATGAAATGGCACTGGAAGTACTGTAGAGGTAGTCAAATACCTAAAAAGATTTTCATTTCCTGCAGCATAGGCACATGTCTCTGTAGGAAGGGCAAGACCAGGGAAATCTGACCATTACTCTCATCTCTTCTGGAATATCTTGTATTACTATTAAAGATCAACCCATAGGTTATAGGTTTGAGCTAGCTCAGGTCTGCGGTTTGTGTTGGTTGCTTCCTTACAGAAAAAAGGTCTTAAGAGCTAGTGGAAAAAATATTTAAATTGAATATAATTCCACTGGATATTTTAAACATATTTTAAAAGATGAACACTGAAATTTGTGTTAAATAATTTTGACCATATTCTCCAGAAATTATGCATTTCACCAAACAAACATAATGCAGATGATGTTTTGTGGAATTAGACTTGTAGGAGAAGAAAATGCAAGAGAAAAAATTTAGCTACAAGCTTGAAATTAATGGGTTAAGAAGCTTTTGTTTGGTCAGTTTTACAGTTGCTCATTGTCAATACAAACATTGGCAGTCTTGTGGAAATCTACTGTTTGGGAAAGGCATTTGGAAGCTAAAACTGAATTTAACTCATGTAAGGAAAATAGTGTTGACTAAGTTAGGAAAGGATGGGAGTTTTGAACAATTATGGGGCTTTGAGTATATCACAGTGCACTTAATTCCTTGTATGACCACTTAGTCGGTTCCTTTGGAGACAGTAAAACAGAAAAGTTTCCAAGGTAAAAGTAATGGAAATATAGCTCATGAAAAACATAGTACCTCCTCCTGTTTCCCTGTACAATTGTTTAAATCCCTTTATGTATGTGTTTGTCTTATTTTTCCTGAAGAATTTGACACTTTTTTATTTCCACAATTTCAAGCTGCTGTAAAATCTTTGTAATGCAGACAAAATAATTCAAAATAACCCCAAATAATACCTTTGGAACATTAAAGCATGTAATTATAAGAAAAGAAAACGGTTGATTTGAAAGACCAAACTATATACACTGGTGAAATGATACACAGTGATCATAACCTTTAAAAATTACTATTAAGATAAATATCTTATAGAGAAATTAAACTGAACACCAACAGTTTCATGTGAAGGACTGTCAGAGATTATTGTGATTTTCTAAATTTTTTTTTGAGGGGGAGGAGGTGAGAAAGTTATCAATTTAAATTTTGGACTAGTTTTTGTAGATATGAAGTATTTTTTTTTAGTTATTTAAAGCATTCCCAACTTGGTCATGAGCTACCTTCTCAGTTTTCCCTTTTGTCAACCTAGCACATAAAGATAAGTCTATTGTATTTGCCTTTATTTGGCCATGTTATGAATGAAAAGACAAAACCAGAACTGACAAAACATCTAATTTTCTCCTTTCCTAATAGTCTTTTCTTCTCACAGAACAATGGTATTTGATAAAATTTGATTGCCTATGTGAATAATGTATGGTACTACAACAGTTGGTAAATAGTTACCCATATTTCAAGTTGACATCTTATAACTCGACAGTGGTTTAAATTCTGTGACTCTTTGTCATTCCAGGCATGTGGAAATCCAGTGTAACTTAACTGATTCTAAACTAGGTGGATGTAATATAAGACCCACAGGAAACTGACACAAAGTGTTTCAAGTCCAGTGATGACTTTCTAGTATTTGTTTTGCCAGTGCCTAATTTTTGAAGTTAATCTGAGCAGCACTTATCAGGTGAATTACTGATAGCACAGGATGCTTAGTAGTGTGCAGACCTCCCATCTTTTGTTTTCTACAAGTTCAGCCTGATGGTTTTTATTTTTTCTCACATGCTTCTGGAAGAAGACCTTAGAACACAACAAATACATCGCTGCATCACATCACATGGCCATTGTAATGTAGACAGCTGATTGCACTGCTATTGCAGGAGGATGGAAACATAACATATGAAGTTCTCTAGTTCAGCTGCTGCTTGTTTTGCCTTCGTTTGAGCTCCTACTGAATGATTTTCAGACACAAACTTGATTTGAAATATTCTGATGCTCTCCACTGCACTAAAGTAGCTTTGGAAAATATGTGACTGATTGGTCTCCAAGGAAGTAAAGTACAGAGTCCCTATGAAGAAATAGGTCTTGACCTCATGCTGCATCTGAGCTCTTGTCAGGTTCACACAGCCAAAGATGAAGGTCTTTCAAAGCCTCAAATATGTTTTCTTCCTTTGGTGGAAGAAATCGATGGTGGAGTTTTCTCTAGTATGTTCCTCACGGCTGTGTCATTCTGTAGCTCTGTTACTCATCATGTACACAAGCAGAGTCTTAAATCTGTGGCCCTTACACTGAAATTGATTTTTCAGTAAAGACAGGAACTGTTGTATTCCACCCACATAGTAGAGAGATTTCTGTACATAAAGTGGGACTGCTCTGTCCTGGCAATACATTGTATTTACCATCCAATCATGTCATACTGTGGCCAGTGGGAAGATTAGATGGAGAGGTATAAGATGGAGATGGACAAAAGGCCTAATAAAAAAGTTCTTTAACTTAATGAAAAAAAGAACGATAAAACTAATGGATGAAAGTTAAAAGAAGAAAAATTTGCATTAAAAATGCAGTTGGCATTCACAACAGTGAAATGATTTAAAGTTGCAACTACCAGGAGAAATGCTGGATTTTCCATCTTCTTGTTACTGCAGATCAAGACTGGTTCCTTATCTGAAAAATATGCATTTGTCAACCACACAGTACTGCACTTACTACTATGGTAATTGGGTAAAATCTATGACCTGTGATATGTTTATGAGGTCCTACTGCATGATCTAACAACAGATCCTTCTGGCCTTCAGGTCTCTTAGTCAGTAGATTCATTGTGCGTCCTTTCACAAATTTTCATTTCACAAATTAAAAGGTAGAAGAACAAACATGAACAAAGCTAATATGCAGACTTTCCTGTTCTTTTCTTTCAAAAACGGTAAGATGCAAGTGCAATGTACTTAGGCAGTGTGACTTGATAATAACTGAAAGCATGTGGCACCTCAGTTGTGGCGTCTTTTTACAAATGAAACCAATGTTGGGTTCACCTGTTGGGTTTACATGAGAAACTGTGACCTGGTCTGATTTAGGATTTTAACGTGCATCCTGAAACAAGGCAGGTATTATGCTGTTCAAAATTAATTTCAGATGTTTTTTGGTACTCTATCTTACATGAAGCATGATGTTAGCTCTATTTGGGATAATGGAGTGAAATTTACTGCCCTGAGATATAGTCACACAGGATCATCAGATGATTCCTTCAAGACTTCAACTCTTTGAATCTATCCTTCATATCAAGACAATATTACGTGTTTAGTTTCCTCCCTTAGCCCCCCTGTCCTACATAGAAATTTCTTTATTGTTTTATGCCATCCAGGTTACTTTAATCAAGATGAGAGAGCCTAGGTAAAATAGGAAATCTGACCTCTCAAGCTTTAAAGTTACTGTCTGGTAATGTATGAAGTGACAGTAGAGGAGAGGGAAAGGACACTAAAATATCTGATTTCATGAACTTCAGATTTATAGATAGCAAGAAGTCAGAAGTAATTAAGTATTACTCTGCATCTATTACTAAATCCTGTAAGTGACAGTCAGCCAGAAAATATGCTGGCATTTTTAGTAAATGAAATTAAAACAGAAACTGAAATAAGATAGTGAGAATAATCAATGAGATTGTGCTGTCATACAAGTTATAATAATGGTACCTTTCATTCTTCTCTAGGGTGCTGTCTTTTCCTTCTCTTCAGCATATGTGCCCCAGAACAGAGATCTAGCATCTATATAACAGTAATGCCGTTTAGCCCAGAATGTATGATGAACCGATTCACCTACCAATGTTGTCAGATGGACCTCTCATAAATATTTCCTCCCCTTTAGGGACATTGCCTTCTGGGGGAGAATATAGTTAATTAGTAGATTAATAAAGAGAGACAGAGGAAAAAAGGTTGTGATCATGTCACCTGTGTTTAATAGGGCAGCTATATATATATATATATATATATGTCTTGCTATTTACAAAAGGAAGAGAAGCTGTGAGACGAAAAGATGGGATTCACATCTGAGAATGGAAGAGTGATATTCTTCCTTAAAGACTGGACTGGATATTCCTTCCCTTACAAGTTAGATATAGAAAAACTGGCTGCAAGTGTCTGCACTGGTTTTATGTCCAAGCTGGTTTAGGCTGTTGATTTTTTATTGCTTTTTGTGTGTTTGGTTTTTCGGTGTCCTTTGATAGATGTAAATCAGATTATATAGGAAGTTCACTAAAAGAATTACAATAAAACAAAGAACTTTCCATGCATTACTCCGAGTGTTATCATGACAGATTGCTGGCTACTTCTCTGTGATTCACAGCCATCAGTTTATTTTTCATTATCTCCCTGAATGTAGATATTGTTATTTAGGTGTGACAGAGGGAGGACGAATGTAACAGATAAATTTAACAGCACAGAATTTATCTGTAAGGTACAGAAAGCACAGATGTTTCAGGTGTACAGTTTAACAAATAAAGAGAGGTTCATACCATCCAGTCATATATTTTTGTAATTTTCAAATTTTTTTGCTGGGTAGCTCTTTCTGAATTGAACCCACAATCAGGCCAACAAATGAAGGAAAATGAGCAGTGAATGAAAAGACTGCATTCAAAGGAGTAAAGACAGCATTTTATGAAATTACAGAATATTTTTCCACATGCCATGCACAGAAAAATTTGACTTTTCAAAAAAGCGGTAAAGTTTTTGTCATAGCTGAGTCCATGGTTTCATTTTAGAGAAAAAAAACCCAATTGTCAGCAAAATCAATTTCTGACTTAAAATACTAATAACAGTAACCTAAATTAAATCATTAACTACAAACTGATCTAGCAGGCAACACAATCTGCTTATTAGGAGTGGAAGAAAAAGATACGTATTGAGGGAAAGATGTCCATGTCCTCTGAAATCAGTGAATCCTGTGTGAGTGGAGCAGACTGCCACCCTTCTTGACACTCTCCTATTCCCCATTGTCTGCTAAAAAATAAAAATTGAAAAAAGAATCATGAAAATTATGTTTTAAGTGCATCTGAAAGACTCCTTGTACCTTATGTCAAGTTTTCCCCCTTCTCTAAATACCCCCTCGAAGTCAGCATCTGGTGTGTGAACCTTTTTTAGCCTTGACATGCTAGATATATCAGAGACAGTTTGATGTATTTGCAATAAAAAGGGAACTGCAGCAAGCTTGGAACCAGTGAAATTTACTGTTGTGAAAATGATGGCATTTTGATCCTTTGCAAGCCTCTACCCCTTGCCCCCATCATCCAGAACAGCAGAAAAACTGTTGCTGTATAAAGTTTATTGAGGCCCAGGAAAAGCGTCTGTAACTTCTGAGCTCTGTAGTCCCAGGAAGTTTCCTGTGTGTGACAACCCCCAGTGACTCAACAGTAAACTACAGTATATCTAAAATATGAGCAAGCTAGAATCTTGCAGTGATGTTGGCTATACATTTATATAATGATAAATACTAATTAAAAAAAAAATAAGATCTTTTAGAAGAAAAGTATGGATTTTATTACATATTTTGCCCATATAAACATATAGTAAATATTATTTATTTACAGTAAATATTATATAATCCTCTCTCTTTAAAGCACTCATTCTACCTAATAGCAATTAATAAGAGGACTAGAGGTTTTCTTAACTTAATCTACAAAAGCTCCTATTTCAAAACCCAGGACTCTACTATGACTGTTTTCCACAAAGGTATCCACAGTTTGTGAAATCCCAAATCCCGCTTCAATACTTCCATTAGAAGATTGCTATTAATCAAAGATTAAGATTTTCCAGTGGGAAAAATAGTAACAGACTTGATGCCACTGATTAAGGCCAGATGCTGCCAGTTTTAATCCATCTGAGTAGCACCTTAGGCCATTGGTCTATCTGGAAGATACAACGGTACTGCCGTTCAGGTTCTTAGGGATGACCCCTTACTTTAAAATCTGCAGTTTTAAGATCTGAATTTACAAATTAGTGCCTCTTGTATTTCCTGCCTTTGGAAGATGTGGGGGGGAATGGCCAGAAAATATCACAGCTTTGCTTTCAACACATTTCAGCAACATTTTAGCCATGACCAGTGGAGTTTTAAAAATACCTATCCAACAGTGCTGGATTCTGAATGTGTTTTCTATATGCTGTGTCTTATGCATTCATCATATGAATAATTCCTTTATATTGTTAAACTGAGCTGCAAAATCAGCACAGCAAATAATGCCTCCCTGATTTTCCAAGAAACAAATATTTGTGCAATATCCACAAATAATTCCAAAGCATTTTCTGTTTTTTTAAGTCAGTTGCTAAGGAGACTCCAAGGTTCTTAACTTCTAATTTTAAGTCATCCATATACAGAGCATCAGAAAAACATGAACCATCTATTAAAAACAATTTAGCATTGACATAGAAATGTCAAAATTAGAATAGGTTTAAGGTATATTTAGGACATGCTGAATCACAAATTTCAACCTAGGCCATGCACAAGCTACTAAAACCCCCCAAAATTCACAAAATATAGTTTTGTTCAAGCAAAAAATGAATGACCACTACTATTAGCACTGAATGCGACCTGTAATTTTTGAGCAGCTTTGGAAAATTGTTACAGACACTGAGAATACAGCAAGAACTTGAGGTCTCTCCGATGACATTACTGTACAATGTCAGCGTATCCCTTTCAAAAAGGGATACAAAATTCCTGTAGTTAGAAAGATTCGGTAGACATTCAACAAGTGCAGTGTCATGAAGCCCACAGCTGAGCATCAGCTGCTTGAGGTCCTGATGCAGTGGATGATTACAGGCTGGTAATCACACTGTTCAGGTGTTTTCAAACCAGGATTTGTTGAACAACATAGGATGTACCTACAAAGCTTGCATTGCTTATTCTCTTATGGTATCAGAGCTGCAGAATAATTTTCATATTAATACAATCAGTGTAGGAGGACCTAAGGAGAAACATATGAGCAGGTACCGGTTTACGCAGATATTTGCACAAGTTACAGAACCACAGTGTGGTTTTTTTTCTTACATTCTTAAATATCTCCTTTCCTTTTTTTCTACACATGCTGAGGGCATATAGCTGGTGATAAAAAAAACAGCATAGAAACTTTCCTAGTTTTGAGGGACCTTGTCGTTCCCTGTATCTTGGTGATAAGAGGAAGATCTAATCAAAGACAGTTTCATGATAATATATTTATTTCAACATATGATTTTTCTCTTTCTTAGATGTAGCTATGAAACATTAGAATACCACAGGTCAGAATATGGCTGACCTTCAGGAGATAAATGGTTTGGGGTTTAGGTATTTCTCTAGTAAGGAGGAGTTTGCCTGTATAAAAAAAACCTTTCAATGCAAACAGTGGATATGAATGCTGAATAATTCCATGGTGGGTCCACCTGTATCTGAAGACTTATGCCTAAAAAGGGAAAGTCTTGGCCAAAAGAGGGTTTAAAATTACCTAGCAAACAGAGACATTTTGTGTATTTTAAAAACAATGTTGTGGCACACATTCAGGAAATGTAAAATTCTTACTAAATATCTATCTCCTAGATGACAGGAGGCTTCTATGAATCTACTCTTTCTGGGATGCAAAAGACTGAATGTCATAATACGAAAAGCATTGCTTATAATAAAAAAAACAAAGCCAAAACAAAATCAAAAAACAACAAGCACAGCAAAAAACAACTTCTCAGTACCAAAAAAAAAAAAAAAAAAAAAAACCAAAACCAAAAAGAACATAGATAAGATGGGCAATTCTGGAAAAATGAAATGTCCTGTGTACTACATAGACTACTTCTGACTGATGTACAAATTACACAGAATGCTCATCCAGACCACTGCAGGTATCACAGAATTATAGAATCATAGAATTGGCTGGGTTGGAAGGGACCTCAGAGATCATCAAGTCCAACCCTTGATCCACTACCGCTGCAGTTACCAGACCATGGCACTGAGTGCCACATCCAGTCTCTTTTTAAATATCTCCAGGGATGGAGAATCCACTACTTCCCAGGGCAGCCCATCCCAATGCTTGATCACCCTCTCAGTAAAGAAATTCTTTCTAATGTCCAACCTAAACCTCCCCCGGCACAACTTGAGATTGTGCCCTCTTTTCTTGCTGAGAGTTGCCTGGGAAAAGAGACCAACCCCCCCCTGGCTACAACCTCCTTTCAGGGAGTTGTAGAGAGTGATGAGGTCTCCTCTGAGCCTCCTCTTCTCCAGGCTGAACAACCCCAGCTCTCTCATCCTGTCCTCATAGGGTCTGTGCTCGAGTCCCTTCACCAGCCTGGTTGCCCTCCTTTGGACCCGCTCCAGGACCTCGATATCCTTCCTGAACTGAGGGGCCCAGAACTGGACACAGGACTCGAGGTGTGGCCTCACCAGCGCTGAGTACAGGGGCAGAATCCCTTCCCTGGACCTGCTGGCCACGCTGTTCCTGATACAGGCCAGGATGCCATTGGCCTTCTTGGCCACCTGGGCACACTGCTGGCTCATGTTCAGCTTCCTGTCAATCCAGACTCCCAGGTCCCTTTCTGCCTGGCTGCTCTCAACCACTCTGTGCCCAGCCTGGAGCTCCCCATGGGGTTGTTGTGGCCAAAGTGCAGGACCCAGCACTTGGCCGTGTTGAACCTCATCCCATTGGAACCAGCCCAACTCTCCAGTCTGTCCAGGTCCCTCTGCAGAGCCCTCCTGCCTTCCAGCTGATCAACACTTCCCCCCAGCTTAGTGTCATCTGCAAATTTGCTGATGATGGACTCAATCCCCTCATCTAAATCATCAATAAAGATATTAAACAGAACTGGTCCCAACACTGATCCCTGGGGGACACCACTGGTGACCGGCTGCCAACTGGATGCAGCACTGTTCAGCACCACTCTCTGTCCTCAGGATATCCTGTCTTACTGTTGAAAACTGAGGCAAAGAAGGTGTTAAATACCTCAGCCTTTTCTTCATCTTTGACAACTATATTCCCGCCCATGTCTAGTAAAGAGTGGATGTTTTCCTTGCTCCTCCTTTTGCCATTGATGTATCTGTAGAAGGACTTTTTGTTATCCTTCACAGAGGTGGTGAGATTCAGCTCAAGTTGTGCCTTTGTCTCTCTAATTTTCTTTCTACACAACCTAACTATATTCCTAAATTCCTCCTGAGTAGTTAGCCCTTTTTTCCATAATTGGTAGGCCCTCTTCTTAACCCTAATTTCTTTCAAAGTCTCCCTGTTCAGCCAGACCGGTCGTCTTCCTCACCGGCTTGCCTTTCAGCACACTGGGACAGCCTGCTCCTGTGCTTTCAAAACTTGCTCCTTGAAGTACGTCCATCCCTCCTGGACCCCTTTGTTTTCAAGGGCTGTATCCCAGGGTATACTCTGGACTAGTCTTCTGAATAGGCCAAAATCTGCCCTCCGGAAGTCCAACGTAGAAATTTTATTGACGACCCCCCTTGTATCCCTGAGTATTGAAAACTCTGTTATTTCATGATTGCTGAGTCCCAGATGTCCACCGACCACTGCATCTCTCAGCAGCCCCTCTCTGTTTGTGAAAAGAAGGTCAAGGTGGGCTCCATGCCTGGTGTCCTGATCTTCAGAATAAATATCAATATAAGTAGATCTCTCAAAGCCCTGTGATTTTTTTGTAACAGTGTTGTCCTATCTCCAAAGTGGCAGTATGCTAACTTTCTCCACACCAACAATAAGCCTGACATGTCACTTTGGCCCCACAGAACAATTAAAATACAAACAAACAAAAAACCCCCAACAAAACAACACCTTATTTTAAAATAAATTCTTATTCCACAGTAAGATAATACTCAACAAAAGAGCATAAGTTACAATGGTAGACTGCTACTCAAAGAATGAGGAGATTTTTGGGAAATGTCTCCATCATGTCAAAAGGACTATGTATTTGGAAAAGTATTAAATAATTGTCAGCTTTATTACTGATTAATTAATTTTGCCAGATTGCTCATTTTTTTTTAACTTTTTTGATGCATCACTCACAGAAAATTGAAGTTACACACTGAACATAAGAGAAAAACAAATTTTGGTCTCTGATTCTTTAAAGAGGATATTTTTTTGAATTTGACATTCAGAATTTGAAAGTCAACCTTTTTTTGTGAGATAGCTCAATCTTATCTTCATGTAAGAAATTAGAGAATTACTTTCAGGGTAGCACCAGCTGTCAACAAGGGAGAAAGAAAGATATGCTATTATGACACTCTTTTCTTTCTAAGATACCACTGTAATTCCAAAAATATATTTGTTGTAATATACACCATTTCAGTACAGGAAGAATAAAACTACCGTGACATCTATTACTGTATTTCCTCTCTCCCTGGCTCTTACAGTTTTCCTATGGTATAAAAATCCAACAGTGACAACTTCAAAGTTGCATTACAGCAGTGATACAAAGACAAGTAGATATTAATAAGACTGTGGGTGGGATTTGGGTTTTGTACAGTATTTACAAAGAAGATTTACAAAGAAGATTTTAGCTGGCTACAGATGAAAGCAGAATAAACCAATCGAAGCCCTAACTATACATACCACAGAGTAAGACGACATAGTCTGGAGGAAAATAAAATCCTTTTGGGTTTCTCACACAGATTCCTTCAGTAAGAGGAGTTCCAGTAATTGTGGAACTACAGAAAGCAGTAGCAATCAGCTGTAAATTCAGCTAAGTGCAGGCCTTTATTTATATCACCCTCTTTTCTATAGCAGACTCTGGGTGGCTAATATTAATGTAATAAAGATCTTTCATAATTTATAGGCAAAAAATGTAATAGAGCAAGTTCACTGGTTTTAATCTAGCAGGTAGAAAGTTAAAAGGAACAGTGTACCCAAATAGGGAAGAAATATTTGCAAAATAAATGTAGTAAGGAAAGCACACTTGAATTTTCAGTACTTGTACTTTTTTTTCTTACGAGACTATGTGTAAAAATGGTGTAGTTTAAAGTGTACCAACCTCAGCATTCAGCAGTTGCCATCAAAATAAAAAAGGTTCTGAAAGTTTGTTCTAAAATGTTTTAGCAACCCTGTGGTTTTCCTGGCAAATTAAAAAATACAGATTAGTAAGAACAAGGCCTTGAGAAACATTTTTGAAATGCTCTTAGTCTCCAGTTCTAGGTTATGTCTATTTTTTTTTTTTGTAAGCTTAACCATATGAAGAAGTAGGAAATCAGAAGACTTGCAGAAATTATTACCTTCTGATGGTGAAAGTACATAATGTGAATATGTAGCCATAATTTGTAATGAATTTAGACACACAGCCTCCAAAAGGATTAAATCCTTTTATAACATCTGTTCTGTAACAGAACCCCACACTTACTGAACTGTCAAGTGGTACTTAGTCAGTGACCTGCTCCACATAGGTAGGTATGAATCCAGTATGCTGTTATTTTGTCCAAGTATATTGTTATTGGATAAGTAAGAGGATTTGTGAACATAAATTCGTGTATGTGATTTCCTGTTGAGCTGATCCCACAGATCAGATCCTCACATCAAGTCCAAACTGCCCCTGACAAATGCAGCTTTGAGCCATTCCCATGTGTTCCAGCACTGTATCCCAGGGAAGGGAGGGCAGCACCTTCCTCTCCACTTTCCCTCCTCAGAAAGCTATAGTGAGGTTGGCCCTCAGCTTCCTCTCCAAACCAGTGTCCTCAGCAACTTGATTAGCAAAAACAGATAAATGTCAAAAAGCACAAGTATATGATATGCCTCTACTTGGTATTCTACGGATGGTTTCTTAACATCCTTCTATATATCTTTAGCAGAAATATCTGCTACTGTCCTGTGATTTTTCCTCAGAACATTCAAATCTTGCCTTTATTTAAATTATATTTTATTACATGTTACGTTACTAGCTTAAATGTGTATTTTTCTCTGCAAAGCACTGACACGTGCAATTTAAAAAGAAATGCTACTTGTTGTATTTGAGCATTGGCTTTACATACTAAACATGAAAAAAGTGTTAAAAGGTACAACAGAATGTGGATGAAAAATACTATGAAAGAATAAAAATGCAGTGCTGTCTTTAAACCTCCCACACTGCAATTGAGTACAATTCCAACAAGCCCCACAGGTGTACACCATATGCATAGGTGAGAATGCGATTATGAGAGGTCTGATGACAGTTCTGGGTCCACAAAACATTCATCTCAATATAAACATCTGTTATGTATTCAAGGCAAAACTGTGTGGAATATAGACCTATAATTGAGGTTTTAAATGCAGATACCAGAAAACTCCAGGTTATTGCCCCAACAGGAACTCAAATTTGATCACATTATAAAAATATAGTACTTTTTATTAGTGTATATGATGTTAGGCTTCCTGCCTTTTTATACTGAGACAGAGTGGCTTCAGCTCAACAGAGTGTAGTGACTACTGACTTGGAGTGATGCACTTATTTCTCAATTATGGAATGCACTCTTCTGGCAGAGGAGCTCTAGTGAGCTGGGCTGTTTTAGCTGTCAATATACATTGTGAAAATCCTGTGGTTTGACTGATTGCTTCCTGTCATAAATCAACAATGGATATGCTGTCCCAAACTTATGTATTCCTCTGCTGGCAGCTGAAGTTGCCAAATCCTTTGCATTATATATAAAAGATGTTGTTATCTGATGCTTGTAATCTGGCCACACTTTAGCCATACAAGACAAAATTTCTTGTGTCTTGTGTCTGTCTTTAGACAAATATCCTTTTTAATTTCTTCTAAAAACATTTTTGAGAGAGAAAGAAGGGAAAAGTATATTTACCACACAGGGTCTTTTCATAGTTCTCTTTTCATGTCTTTCTGCACTTCTAAAAGTACAGGCTCAAAGGCAAAAAAAGTCAGCCTTAAATGCTGGACACTGAAAACCTGGTTCTTAAGTGGTTCAGCGGTCTAGGACAAGAGAGGGTCTTGTCTCCTTTTACTCAGCACTTCTACACTTCTAACCCCTGATCATCCATCTGTTAACAGGGCTAAAGACTCTCTCCTTCACCAGAGCAAAAGACTTTTCACAATATCATTCTTACTGAGATATGAGCACTACATATAAAGTTCTGTGGGTTTTTAAACAAATATTATAAGGGCAATCTTCTTAGAAACAGTGTCTCAGGCTAAAGATTTACTGTACCCTGTCTGAAGCAATAGCTCAGTATTATTCGTAATCAGAAATCAAGAAGAAACCAATATGTTACTTTGAAAGCCAGAAGTTTCTCCATGCTCAATAGCTTAGGTTTGGACCACTGGTTTGGTCCACCCTGATTTTGACCTCTACTTTAATGAAAATATATGTGAAGAGTAAGGATTATAAAAATATCACTGAGAGGTTTCAGATGGAATCTTTTGTGCAGATTGCAAAGGTATTTGCTTCCTTTTTAGGCCATTGGTCCTCAGAAGGATGGGTTTGTTGTTAGACTTGAAGTCAGTACAAGTGGACCCTATCTTGGGTGAAAAAAACCTCACCAGCACAAGCAACACTATGATCCATATCCTTAGCAGTGCCAACACGATGTCAGGGAGGCTGATCTAAAAAGCATGGGTTAAGGCTCTGGTCTTGTAGGTTTTTGCTTTAGAAACAACAGAAAACCTGCACAAATAACTTAGGTGCAAAATTTTCCTAGACTTTTCCTTTTAGGAAAAAAATAGTGACTTTTTTTTACCAAGCCTTTGCAAGGAAAAGTTAGCCAATTTTAACCTCTACAGACTTCATTCAGAGAAACAGATTTGCCCCCCTGTGAACACACCAGTGTATCCTTGTGAACTAAGTAGAGAAGAAAGCAGAATTTGTCTCAGTGTAAGGAAATCTATTTTTTCCTCCAGAACAAAAGCCTATCAGGTTAAAAATGCAAATTCTTTCTAGTTAATTTTCCTTTAATTTTCCTTTAATTTTCCTTTAATTTTCTTTCTTTTATGTTCTTTTCCCTTATTTCTCCCATTTTTTTCACCTCTTTCAAGCAGAATACAGAGTTCTCTACCCAAACAAATGTAAATAAGTAAGTGGTAGGGATTTTTTTAAAAGTATGTTTTTCAGCTCATCTAACAAAGACATATCTGTCTGCTCGAATGATTCCTTACTGAATATGAATGAGAAGCCCTTTAATGAGGTACGGTAATTAAGCTCTGGCAAGACCCCCTAGCTCCCTGTCAGCAGCTTCCCAGGCAAACAGCCATTGAATTTGATGACTGACAAACCAGATGCTGGACATGTACTGTAGCTGATGGGGAAAACTGGGCTGGGAGGCCACAGTATCTGATGTACCTGGCTGTTTCAGACTGGGCTCCTGGGGTGTCCATCTTGATGTCCTCATTGGTCTGAGCTGCACATTTACCTGCCAAACTCTCCTGGCTCAAGGCACCCATCCCCAGCAAGCGCAGGCTGGACGGATGCCTTGCCTGCTCCATGTTAGGCTGCACAGGAGTGGGTTCACTCCTCCAGTGCTTGTGTGTTGCAGCACTTGCCTCCTAAACCTTTTTATTTGTTAAAAGTCTTTAACTATGTAGTAGTATTCATTAGCCATTATATTTGCCAAAATGCTATGTAATAAGCTGCTTGCTTTATTAACCCTGACAGAAAAGAAAACAGGGTTCTTATCCCAAGCTGTTGGAGGCAGATATAGGATTTGTCTGAGCAGTTTTGCTTAACATATTGCAAAGTGAGTTTCTTTATCAGGTTTGGAGTGAGCGGCCAACAGCTGAATTGCACAACTTTCCCTTCTGTCCCATGCTCTGCATAAACAGTACTCATGACAGCAGCCTGCTTAGGTCTCAGAAATCATGTGAGAAGGATGGGTAAAATAAAAAACACACACACACAAAAAAAGCCCCAGTCACACACAAAAAACCCAACCAACCAGCAAACAAAAAACAAAAAAAATCCACACCAAACTAGAAGCCCTCATTTCTACCACTCTGTAACTTTTGCTGCATGGTTGCTCAGCAGCCTAGATGAGAAGGATGTATCTTTGTTTTAATTGACTGTAGCCATATGGATTGGCATTGTGGGAGATTACTTGATTTGCAGGCCAAGACATTAATTTTCTTCCTGTATGTCATCAGTTCTATAGCATGTGCACGTGTATTAAACTGTCTTTATGGTCGTTTGGAAATACAGGTGGTGATGTCCTGGCTGTAGGTTTTGTAGAACCAGCTGGAAGATTACTTGAAATGTATGATGCCAACTTGCATTTTGAAAGCATATAGAGGGAGGAGAAATGTACTTTTCTGGGAAATGTACTTTTCTGCACTTTTCATGGAAAAGAATGAATAATTTAAAAACTTCCTATCTCCTAAATAAGACCAAAAATAAGTGCAAATATGCATATATGCAAACATTATCTGAATAAGCTGTTAGCATCATATGTCAAAATTCTCAATCTCCTGTTATTAAAATTGAAAGCTCACCATTCTTCCTTCCTAACTTTTTGTTGTTGTTGTTCAAAAAACAGAGATAACTCCTTGTAGTACAATTAAAACACTAGCTAAATATTACTTTGTTGGGCTTAACGATAGATTACAATGTGTGCATAATGACCCAGTTCTAGTAATATCAACTGATTTAGTAAGGAAATCAGAGTCTGCCATATGTTCACCAGTAAGGTCTTAGAAATTTCTCTTCTTGTTCTTGATGTCTCAGCCAACTGCTAGCAAGGATGCTGTTTTGTCCTGAAATCATCTTGGTTTTGAGCACCAAGCCCATTAAAGTCATAAGCATGTGGCTCATTTTATCACGCCACCTCTAGGAATGAGCAGGGGGTGAATTAACAGCCTGCCACCTGCCTGCTCTGAGTACCTTTATGCGTGGAAGTGTTCCAGTTGCAGGCTGGTCTGAAAACTGATTTCTTGCAAACAGCCCCAGAAAGGTATTCACTGTGGCTCTGGGGATATTTTAAAAGATGAAATTCAATCTTGACATTTCCTCTGAGCGTATCAGCACCAATTGGTGAGATTATTTAGCTGTTATGACAAATCAGTGAGCAATATCAAAACCCAAAACAAGAAAAAATCAAAATAGGGAGCAAAGCATCTCTATGTCTGCTGCATTATTTAACTATATATCTGCTACATTTCTTAGGTATTTACTATTTAGAGACTCATGAAATATGGTGCATTAATAAGCGGTGTACTTATTTATATATAAATTTATAGACCAAATCCAAGCATCAACTTAATACTTGCACCTATAGCTACTGTGGATCATAACAGAAGCTACAGATGCTAATCATCACTCAGAATTTCATTGTCAGCTTGTTTATACAAACTTCTCAAATTTTGTCACGCCCGTGTGCCTATTAGGATCTCTTTTCCTCTGGCAGGCAGACTGGACATTTTAGTTGCTACTTCTGTGTCTGTTCTCCCCACCTCTGACTGCCATTTTGAGGTAGAAAGGGCTCTAAGAGTTTGAATCACTTCAGTGCAGCAATAAAGTGATCTCGTTGGAAAATGAACTGCTGATGAACTGGTTTTTGACATTTGACGATGAGAACCAGTACCTTCATTGGCAACTAGGAGATAAATTTTGTCTTCTGTTTCATGTGGTTTGCTGTCCTCCAATCCTTAAAAAAAAATTAAAAATTGCATACTTAAATAACATATAATTTTCTTCTTCCAACAACTCCCGATCTTATATTTTTAAGATCCACAGAGCCAAAAATTTCTTTTGACAAAACCTAGCATAACCTCTTTAGTATATGTGGAGTTACAGTAACCTATTCCAATATTAAGTGTTATAAATATATGTATATATTTATATATAATATATACATTTATAAATCTATATATATTTCATATAAATATATGTATGTATACATATATGTGTATATATATGTATATCTATTTATAAACCTCTATATATGTAGCATTTCTTAACAATTTATGGATCTGAAGTGTTATCTAAAATGTTTAAGCTAATATTTGTTTTTAAGAGAGCAAAGTTGTTTAACAGTACTAATGACTTGCTTAACTTGTTTCTAGATGTATAAATCTATCCCAAAAGAGAGTAGATTTAGATTTCCTATAATTAAGAAATTGTTTATGATGAAGATAGTGAGACACTGGAACATGTCTCAGGTTGCCCAGAGAACTTGTGGATGCACCATCTCTGGAAGTGTTTAAGGTGAGGTTGGACAGGAAAAACCTGATCTAATGAAAGTTGTCCCTGCTATGGTTGGTAGGGAGGAGGGGGATAGACTAAATAATAATTAAAATGTCTCTTCCAACCCAAACCGTTCTTTGACTCATTGTGTGATTCTTTGTGATGTAAACACTAAGTGATATGGACACTAAGTACTGTGTAGTAATAAAATTTTGTATTTTACCAAAGTATTGCCCTTATTTAAAGACTAAAGGAAAAGAAATCTGGGGGTAGTAAGCCCACAATGAAAGTATCTCAGCTTTTCATTTATTTCCAGGTTGAAATTGCAGCATTCGTCCCACAGCTGTCAGCAAGCAGAAAGCACTCACTAGTTATTGCAGATCTTTCTTCATCAAGATAGGCATATGAAATGCTTAGCTGATTTTCACAGACCTCTCTAGCATGTTGTGGACAGTTAAAGATTCTAGTTAGACTGAAGTAGAATTTGCTGCTACAGCTCTTTGGAGTCCCAAAGCTTTTCATGTCAGTGTCTACTGAATACAGTAGCATAAGACTGGGTGGACAGTTAGTGAGGATTTCTTCTTTGCACACCCTACTTCTTGAACTTACTTAGTGTCCATCAATGATAACAGGATAGTTCAGGTTGGGAATACAGTCATTGTCACTGTATGGTCTTTCAGTTCTTGTGATGGACTACGTCAGTCCAAATAAGCCTGTTAATTTGATAAAATTAGGCTATTTCTTCTCAGAACTCCTGAGAAGCAATAATTTTAAGATACATTCTTAATTTGCTGTAATTTCTATCCTATGAGCCTCTTAAATAAAAATACATTCACTTATTGATACTAACAAATGCAAACTGATTAATTTCTATATGCTTTGTGTTAAGAAGGAAAAGCAGCACTGAATTTTAACAATTCTTACCTGTAACACAGTACATGGGGATGTGTTTTCTAAAAAAAGAGGAGACTATGTAAAGGCTTTAAAAATATTTTCCTGTCAGTTACAGGAAGAACATCAAAGCCTAGCCAGCAAATCTTCATTCTTTTAGTAAGATGGGCCTTATTCTACTGCCAGGATATTTTTTTTTTTCTGTCTTTGCAGCTCCACACACCTATCCATGTTGTTTAACACATTCATGTTTTGTTGGGTTCTTCTTTTTCATGTCTCTGCAGTTGCCATCTATACACCAGTACCTCTTACTGTTGGTTATCCTTCTTTCTTCTTTCCAACAGATTGTTCGTATATTTATTTCAGAGGCCAATTAGTCATTAATTAAATTTGAAGAGTTGCATTGTTATGCTAATGCTTGCATCTTCAAATCCCTTAGTCAGTTATCAGGAATTCATCATGTAACCATGAAAATGAAGACAGTCCCCTCTTGGAAGAGCTTGTAGAATAAACCATATTGTGGAAGGCCAAAGTAACAGCAAAATTATTATGATTTGTGTTATTATCCAGGTTTTGTAACAGGAGGGCTATTACAGAAGAACCTGATGCATGTGAAGATGTCTTCCATTACAAGTGACAGCAGTATGCCTACCACACACTTCTTTGTGCCTAGATCCTGAATCAAGCCAGTGAACAGCAATCAGGAGAGAGGCATTGCCTCAGAGCTGTGTCTGAGTTCACGAGCCCTGCAGAGTTAAATAAACTAGAAGATGCTGACATAAAACTTAGATCAAATTTTTCAGTTCTAGAAGTTGCTTAATTTGTATAGTCTAATAAAACTGGTAATAGGCTTTCTCCTTGCCCTTAAGGTAAATGTGACTGCAGTGTAGTGTAAAGATAGCCATGCTAGCTTTAAACTGGCTAGATAAAACATTGGTAGCAGCCTAGTGTGGAATCAACATGGGCCAATTCAGTGAGTATTTGCTTCGCTTCTGAGATGGCTTTTGCAGACAACAACTGGGCTGCTGTTGGTACCCTGATTACTTTACTGTTAGAACGTGATGACTACAGAAGATTCAGGGCCAGAGAGCTCAAAAGAAAGTGCTAGATGGTGAGATATTCAGAGCAGAAACAGAGGAAACCTGACAGGAACCACTGAAGAACCTGCTGCCTTTTAATTTCCTCTGCAACACTGGTTCATGTAAGCTCTTAGAGAGGCAAGGCTGAAAGACGATGTGCTGGCTCTGTGTCTCCAGCAGTGCTAGGCTCCTCAGTACCTCTCCAGCTACTAAACCTATCCCCACCTCAACCACATGTTGTCTTTTGCTTCTGTTAGCATTCTGACCATGCAACAGGTCAATGTATTTCCCCCCACTCTTTTGAGAGTGGCCTATAGCTTGAGAAATGCCACAGACTCTATTGTTCTCTGTGGTGCTTACCAGAAAGCAGCTGGCTTTCCCAGTTTCTTCAGAACTTGCAAATCTCCATGGCTTGAACAGACCCATACCTTATCAGCGCACTGTGTGCATATCAACTATCCCTAGCCAGAACTAATAGGAAATTTCTAAGCACTTCAACAGATATGTTATAGCCCAGGTAATAATACTCCTCTTCCAATTTCTTATCTCTTCAGCTCCTCATGTTGAAATGTTTCAAAATGCTTTTTCTTCTCCTGGGCTTCAGTCAAGTTGCTTAGTGGTAGCAGATGACTATAAAAATCAAGAAGCTGGTAATTGCTTTCTTATTTTATAGATACAGCACTGATCTTACTTTCTTCTGTCAGCAAGGTATTATTAAAAGGTGTTTGATTTTTTTTTCTTGCACTTTTAAAATTTCAGCAAATGCTCAGTTAAGTAGTTTGTTTGCTTTGTGCTGAAACAAACTTCTCATCAAACTCAATACTAAAAACTGAAGGTAGATGTGCTTTTTGGCTTCGTTTACTACTGAGCCACAATTCATATTGGCTTTTGGAGAGCTGACTGGTATCAGAAGGTAGGTTGTCATTTTAAAACCTTGAAATCCTTCACACAGACAGCTGTTTTAGCTAATGTAAATTGATAGACAAATGTAAATTCCTCATGGGAGGCTTGGCAGAGCCTTGACAGGAGTAACTAAATAATCAGATTGCAAATCCATTGCATGTAGAGAGTACTTTGAGTACAAGAGTCTCTTCAAACCAAACAGTTTGTCTGCTGTTTCACGGTATGTGTTCTGACATCTTCAAGGCAAGCATAGTATCTGCATTTTGCAAAACTAGAGCTTTGCAGTATGGGTTCAACATTGTTATGTTGTATAAAACACTGAGAACATATGTGGTAGAGAATTTTGTAGAACTGTTTTGTGTAAAAAATTTGCCCAGCTTTCCTAGAAAGTAAGTCAGAAGTTAATAAAATTCATGTCCATCTGCCCTGAGTTTATTTGTTATTGTAATATCTCTGATGTTTTACAAATACGGTATCCAGCTCTATAGGAGTTGCTTCTCTCTCTCCCTCTCTCCCTCCTTTTTTACTTTTAAGTCAGTAAACTATGATGTATGTGTCTCCCCCTGAATAACGTTATTATATGATGCTGCTGGAGCCCTGAATAGCTTGGCTGTGGACTGCTGAACCCTTTGAATGTAATTGTTTTAACACCATGAAATGAAGTAATGCATAAAATTGATAATAAACGGATATCTCTCTGCCTCTGCATGCAAATGAGCAGTTAGCACCAGGGCACAGATGCCACCATTGTTTCCCCCCTGAAAATGACAAAGTAAGTGAAAATATCTACCAAGAGCTTACAAAGTATGGTAGGCTGCATTTTCATTAAATTTTAGAATTTCACAGAGTTGGGAAAGCAAACACTCCTGCCAACATTCAGAAAGGGGCTGGATAATACCTGCCTGTAGTACACTGGCACATACAGTGAAGCAAGGTTTTGCTGATTTTTTGTAAATAAAGGATATAGTTATAGTGATTCTCTTCCATTTCAATGTTTTCAATTTTACAATCTCATTTTTGTTTTCCAAACAAAAGCTGTATTTTTTATCTTAGTGATTTGCGTCCTCCTCCTCCATCTCCTCTAAAAAGTACAACCAGAAGAAATGTGCAATGCACATTGGTCTGCAGTGCATATTAAAAAGGCACATTTGGAATACTTTGGGTCAGGTTGCAACTTTGGGTTAAACTCTTAATTGTTTTCTTTTTTATACTTATAGTTCTTAAATATATTCAGGAACTAAAATGATTACTTTGTTTTAGAAACATTGTTCAGGCTTGGCTTGTTTCTCCTGATTTAATAAAACAGTAGAAATCTGTAAGAAAGGGGTATTATTTTATGGATTAATCCTTCCATTTACAAACATCAGCTGTATTGTTGTTCATTTCACAAAGAGATCTTATAGAAAGAAGGTCTAAATTAGCTTGTCACATTTTTTGTCTTTGCTCCTAGGTTAACAGTTTGGAGCTCTTATTATGTGTCTCAAACATGTTTACAAAGTTTTAAATAGGAATAGATTGTGTTCACATTTGAAATCATCATGGTTTTTACAAAGGTTTCCTAAGAGTGCAAAATTTGCTCTTATCTTCTACTTTTATTATAAAATTATCACTTGACATTTGTTGATTTTGCCAAATCTGAATGTCTGCTTCCTGTTCATAGAGGATTTCCTTCTCTTTCCTTTTCCATTTTACGCATTTCTTGATCCCTTGCTCCAATACTCTTCATGTAGCTTCACGTCTACCTGTTCCTCACCTCTGTCACCCCCCCACCCTTCAGCTCAGTAGCTCTGCTCCAGTTTGAAGCCTCACCCCTCACCAGTAAGTTCTCAGGGTAGCCCTCTGTCTGGGCAGAGAGCACTTCCACTTTGTGAGATACCGAAGGATGACTTATTTAAAATGTAGTTGATTAGAACTGTCAGAGTTAAATACATGATTCAATTTATGTTAATTTAGTTCAGTCCAAGTGTAAGCTATTACTAAAAGAAGTTAGTCTCAGCACCTGACCTTGCTCCCTAACTCTATGCCCCAACAGTATCTCCCATGTTAGATCTGGCAATAGTATCGAAAGTCACATGTGCAGAATAAGTAATGGAAAAACAGGATCTAAAAAGAATAAACAACAAAATTAGGTATTTTATGGGAGTGCTTAAATATCAGAGATGGGAGAAAAAAAGAAACTATCTTCCAACTCTTAATTCAGAAAATATACACAGTGAACAGATACTAAAGTGATTTTATGAAGTGTTTAAGTAATGTACAAATAACAAATCCCTGAACCATACAAAACTCGTATCATATAGCATTCAGTGTTCTTATAAGTAAACTTAGTTGATTTATGCTCAACATAAAAATCATAAGATGCTTTATGCATGTTTTGATATAGAACTCAGTGAAATGTGATACTACTTCCTTGAAATGCTTTTGCTTCCTCAAACTTGGCCATCCATGTAAAACTAACATAAAAAATCAGATGTATAAAACAGAGAAAAATTTATACATACATATGTATATACACATACATATATATATGTGTGTTCTGCTCCTTCCCATCCTATCACACACACTTAGAAAACATAATTGTCCCTTTAAAGTAAAAGAATTGTCATGTATTAAGACAATCAAGACAGCTTCTCAAATTATGATCTAGGACTCAGAAGTACAGAAATACCACACATCTAACAAAGTTCCATTTTACAACTTTTAATATTATTAGTAGTATTTACCTACTACTCAATGATTTGAGCTTTGTTTCACTGTGATCTCCAGCATAAGACACATTCTTTAGTTTACCATCCCACTGCTTTCATTCTGTTCTTCCTTAGAGATTATATTTGAGAAACAAACAAATGCAGGTGTCAGCTCATGGACTCATATGCCATAATTGATAGCAATGCATCCTTTGTCTGAGTTGGGTGTATGTTTATAATCATCTTGGGTTCTCTTTTATTTTGCATGCACAAAATACCAAGCATGAGGAACCTCTGCCCCAATGAGACTATAAATTAAGGTTTCATACTCAGCCATTATAGATTGTAAAAGTAGCTCGGTTTTAAGGAATTATAGTTTCTTTTGATGTAGCTTCAAAAGAATCTTGGATTCAGGTTGGTTGAGGTGGCTGGATGTATTTTCAGGCATTCAATATCTTACAATCCTATGCTCAGGGATATAAGTATGTGGGCT
This sequence comes from Heliangelus exortis, assembly GCF_036169615.1. Lineage (NCBI taxonomy): Eukaryota > Metazoa > Chordata > Aves > Apodiformes > Trochilidae > Heliangelus > Heliangelus exortis. Next base: position 58,431,634 of record NC_092423.1, on the reverse strand, counting down.
GAAGGGTTCAAAAGCAGAGGTGTGAGACCAGCTTTGCTACAGTTACTGCTATACTGCAGAAGAAATTAGAAGGCTGAAAAATTAAGTCATGTGCCCAGTCTTTATCTACTATGTGTGTTTGGCTTAGAAACCTAATGAAACCTATGTATACTTATCAAGAGTGGAAGATGGAGATACAAAATAGAAGAGAACCTGAATACCTCAAACTAAGGAACAGTAATGTGTATTGTTTTTCCCAGTCCCATGTCCTGTAGATTTGTCTGCAGAATGATAAAATGGGAATACAAATAGCAATGTCTTCTTGTTCCTTTTATCTGTCTTCTATGTTACATGAACTCACTGTATGCCACCACCTCCCCTCTATCGATTTTTAAGAGCTGTAGAGATACTTACAAAAAACTTTAGCATTCTTAGGGAAATGGTAGGGAGGATTTGCAGTGCAACTCAAAGGAGTTAAGACATATGTAGTTGCAATGAAAACTTTTCCTTAGAATAATAAAGAAATTGAATGTGTGGTAGACAGTGAGTTTTTCTGTAATTTAGAGACCCTAGTGGAGCGTTCTTTGAAAAAACAAACTTGCATTCTGTACTTGTATTTCTTTTTACTTCTTCCTCACAGATATTTCAAAGGCGTCTCATTATAAGTGCTGAGTCATCACACTAGGAGCTCTTCATACATTGTATATACTCTTCCATCATCATTAAGACAGGAAAGAAAGGAGGGTGCTGGGCCTGGAAGTAAGTTTGTTGTAAAAAATGCCTCAGCTGGCTTCCACCAGTGATTGCTTTATTTCTACCAATGAAGTAACTTCAACGAGCAGACTGAGAGCTTCCTCTCTGCCTTTTCCTCCTTGTTTCCTCAACTCACCAGCAGGGTGGTCCCTGGGTAGGAGGAGGGAATGTGGTTTCCAGGTCCCTTTGGTTGGAATTGAATCTGAAGCCAGATTTCCTGCAAAGCTGGTGAACTATGGGGTAAAACACAGTAAAATTCCTTTTAAGGAGGGATAAAATGGAGCACAAATGCACTTTATGATGTTTGATTTTTAATAGCCAAAGGCATCCGCTAATCACCTTGTCTTACTCCTAAGACTACAGTGGACTGGCTGTGTCAGATTTTGCCATGATGCATCCTTTCTGTCACTCCAAGATTACTCAGAGTACCTACTTTCTCTAAAAAATTATCAGTAAATTTGTTACTGGGATCAGGGTTCCTTGCCTGTCAAGACCTCTGATTTTCAGCACTATAATAAGTAATCTTGTTTAAAATAAATAAACTGGCTTTCCCCTCCTATTTGTACTATGCAAAATAAAATAGCTTCAGAGTGTCATCTGCATATGCTTGAACATACTTTAAACTGTGGTGACTTTTGAACTTTGAGATTAAATGTAATTGTGATTGATTACCTGCTGCCAATCTGACCTGACTTTGATAACTCTCATAGAAATTAAAGCTTTCATCTCAATAAGAATTGTTAAAATATGTTGCAATAAGCAACACTTTTCCCTTATGTATATTCAGTAATTTTAAGGGAAGGACATTTTATTGAATGCACTTGATGCATAACTGTAATGGGAAAAAGTAAGGCAGAGCCTACTCAGTTTTCAGCTGTGGGAGGAGGTGGATTCAATCCCATTGTATTTTGTTTAATACACAACTCATTTCATTCAATGTAATAAGAAAAATGTTCTCTTCAAGTGAGGACAATTTTCTTGTTGACCTCAAGAAGAGTATAGACTTTACTGATTAATTAAAAAACACATCAAAGCAAGATTATGTATAAATGTGTTTATAGCTGTTTACTTTATTTTCCCATAAATTTATATGTACAGTTTTAAACCACCTATGTCATTGGTGACATGTACAATCACAATTCTAATGACATATGACAGACTTTCTTCTTCCCCACCCCCCTCTTGGCCCTATGCAAAAAATCTTGATTAATTCCAACTGCTCTCAGGGGAAGAAAGAGGGAGAGATCAATGCAGTTGCATGCAAGTGTTGGCAGCTGTACTTCAAGGACCATTTTGTCTTTAGGGAAGACAACAGAGTTTAGTCCAGTTTCCCTTAGACCACTTTGTAACATTGCAAATGTAAAGAAGTTCACCTTTTATTACTTTAAAAAAAAAAAAAAAAAAAAAAAAAAAAAAAAAAAAGGATTACTTTAATCCCTTTGGATTCTTATGAATCAGATATAGGAGGACCTAAATTAAAAACTTTATCTCCTTAAACATGTAAGTACAATAGCAGTACTGGAAAGTAAACCCTATATTTTACTGATGCCTCCAGACTCAGTTCTTCTAAATAGGCAGAGTGACCTGTGTTCTGTCATGATTGCTTAAGCTGTAGTAGTTAAATGGGACATGGAGCCCTTTGAAAATCTAACTCTGGACTTGCACATGCATATCCTGAAAACCTGGATTATTCTTAATCTAAGCAGCATGCTTATATTTCTGACTGGAACAAGCAAGGTTGTTCTCATCATTTTCAGTCTTGCTTTACATTGAAGTCACTGTTTCTTGGATCAAAGAAATGCCTCTCAAATGACCAGAGTTCCTGAGTGAGTGCTTTGGCTCATGTATCACAACTTGGAGTTGAAGGTCCATAATTTTCACTGTGCTTTAGAGAAAAGGGGATAGTATGCAAGCAATTAACTTTGGCTTTCTTTTCCTTCTCTCCAATTCTTTCTCCTAGGTTCACCTAGGTGCAAACACTGTACAAATTATGGAACCATAGACAATACTGAGTTGGAAGGGACCCATCAGAATCATCAAGTCCAACACCTGCCCCTGTACAGGGCATCCCCAGAATCACACCATGTGACTGAGAGCACCATCCAAACCCTTGGTGCGTGGTTATTTCAAACTAACATATGCTTTGCTGGTGACATATCCAAACTTGTGCTATACACACAGAATGCTTGAAGAGGAAAGGTAAGGTCTTCTTTTTTTTCTGCAAAACCAACTTAAAACTTTGTTTCTCAACCATGTCATTGTTTTGGTTTGCTTTATATTTTTTACAGACTTTAACATTTAATCTAACCAGTGCAAGACTCTGAGAGTAAGCACACCAACAGCATTAATTTTTTCAAAGCTTTCTCCATCTGAGGAGAAGGTCTATTTATATAAATTTATTTTCTATGAAAACTTTCTAAAATGTTTTAACTTAGAGTAATCCAGGCAGGGTATAGGAAATTTCATGGTAAAAAAGCACACGCTAAAAGAGTACTTGGAGCACCAGATTATTTACTATAAGTCCCTTAACACAGACAGGCAGTATCTCACATTTTATGTCTAAACAAGATCAGAAGAGCATGGTGTTTGTGCAGTTGGGTTTAATGAGTACTACGTGGTTCTTCCTCTCCAAACTCCATTTCAAAGCAGCTGAATGCAGAGTTGCAAAGAGGAAACGGAGAATACACATTTCATAATGTATTGGCTACTAAGTACATCTGGGCTGAGTTTAGAAGACTCATAATTTCCTGCTGATACAGGGTGACTTCTGTGGTCTCTTGAGCAACAGGGATGTGCAGAAAGATGTGGCTTTCATGGACTTCTCCATGGTTTGAACATCTTGTGTACTTTCTAACAAAGGAGGTACTAAGAACAGATAAGTTGTGGAATTTGCCTTCAAAATTCATTAAAGTCTCCGCAGAATTTTCAGGATGTGGGACTCTGTGTCATGGGAGAAAGGACAGAAGAAAAGGGGAGAATGTATTGATCTCAGAAGCTTCTTTCCCTTCTCCTCCCTCAGATGGGGTACAATGGAGTCAAAATAGGCTGAAAACACCGTACCTATGTATATGGAGATGTGATAATCATCTCTAAAAAGAAATAAAAATAGTCTAGACATGGTTGCATGTAAGAGAAATACAAAGTGAAAGAAGAAGAAAAGTTGTTCTCATGGAACAGGGAGGAAGTGAAAGTGTCAACCTGAGTTCTTCTCCTAGAAAATTCTGCAGATCCTCCATGTCAGGGCACACTTAAAAAAATTCTAATAAAATTCAGCCTCAGAAGGATATTTCTAATTATAGCCACCAACTTGTCTTGACTGTTAATTTTTATTGGTTTACTGTACTTTGTCTTTAAAATCTTTCCTTGTTTCTCTGTGTGGAATTCCCTTTCAGAAACTTGAGGATACTTAAAATGTTCACATCGGGCCTAAAAGTTACCATTATGGAATTACAAAATTGAGGCATAAAATAGTGACAAACACCTCAGACAGAGCAACTATGAGTATTTTTCAGATAGAGAGGGACAGAAGGATTTCCATCATGAGTTTTGCTTAGAAACGTTGTTTTGGAAAAAATTCTTTTTTAATTCAGTGAGTAGATTTATTTACACAAAAGAAAAAAAAAAAAAAGGATCTTTTCAAGGGCCGAATGAGAAACTAGTTTATCTAGTTTCACCTCTTGAATATCTGAAACTACTTTGTTTCCCTTAGTAACCTGATGTAGAGTAAAATCTACTTTGTGTTTTATTATGATATCACAGCATCCAGCCTTGATTTGAAGCAATCAGGAGATGGATAATCCACCATTTCCTTTGGTAGTTTGTTCCAACAGTTAATCATTCTCACTGTGGCTTATTTCCAATTGGAATTTGTCTGACTTCAGTTTTTATACATTGGTTTTTGTTGTTTCTTTCTGTATTAGATTAAAGAGGACTTTACTACCTTTTATTTTCTTCCTGTGAAGGCACTTTAATACTGTAATCAAGCCATCTCTCAGTTTGGCTTTTTTTGGGGGGGGTTTTTTGGGGGGAAGCTAAATGGATGGAACTCTGTAAGTCTTCAACTGTGAAATAATTCCTTAAGGTCACAAAGGTTTTGTGGCTTTCTACCTCAACCTCTCCAATTTTTCAATATCTATTTTTTAGAAACTGGGTGCAAGTTATTTGTGCAATATCTCCATCTTGTCCTCTAGAGATGTGATCCTAGTGGCCTTCATGTCTCTTCTGTTTATTCACCCAACAATTAGATTAACTTTTTCTCACAGAATCAAAACAGAAGCTCATTGAGTTGTATGCTTACCATACCATCTGCACCTTTTTTAGAGTAACCCCTTAAAAATACGTTGTCCCACATTTCTGTTTGCTATATATCTCACTTGGCACTGTCTGTATTACAAGCTGGACTCAGAATACCAATTGATTCAGATCAAATGCTGCATTAGATTTGCTCAGAGTAGAAATTTAGGTTGCCTACAAGAACTAAAATAAAATTAAGTAGATACAACTAAACGTAATTTCTTCTTTTAGTTAAAAATTTGTGATGCCAATAAATAAGTAGCTACATTTTTTTTCCTGATAGTGACATAGCACTAGATGTCTTTTCATCTCCCAATCTACTCCTGTATTCTCTGTGAGGCCCTGTTGAATTCTCACACATGATCAAGTCCACCTACTTAGGAACTTTTTGCAAATAGTAATTTTGCTTCCTTTTGACTTATTAATTATTTCTTAATGCATCAGGCTCATGTGAGACAAGCACTTTATCTTGATGTTTATATGGAGAGCACCAACATTCATAATTAAAAATTCAGAATTTTATCACTATCAACTAATGATGATACTCTTGTGCTAGGATTTCTTTCTGATGAACTTTCAAGGATTTGTTCTCACAAGTTTTCACTTGTTCACCATTTCATCCAAGCCGTAGTCCTCATTTTCCACACTAAAATCTATATTTTACTAATACTTTACTTTTTAAATTTTTTTTTTCTCTATGTTGCCATTGTTGGTAACTGGTTGTAGTAGACGCTTTCATGCTACTATTGAATTAAGATGGGCTTTTCCCATACTGAAGGCCATGGAAGATGGGGTATCTCCTGCCATCTGATAAAACCTGTCTTCCAAATTTTGATCACACTTTTTCTGTTTATATTTCAAATCCTCTTTTTTCCAGCTCTAGGAGAGAAACCACACATCACTGTACAGTGCCCTCACCTCTCAGCATTCCAGATGCTATGCTGACTCACAGTCACTGCTTTATGTGCTCTTCTTACTGTTTTTCCCTACCCACCTTTTACTTGAGTTTTCTCCACATTAAATTACCAAGTCAACAATAATTGAGGTATAACAACTTCAGTGCAGGAGCACCTCCTCTAGATTACTGTCTAGCTGGGAAGGGATCAATGACCCGAAGTGCAGATGTGACCTCTAAGCCCCAGATGGTCATTAAAAAGGAGGAAATGGGCTGCGCTGAGTTCATTATTACTAAAGTAAAATAGTTTTAAAATATTTTAAGTGTACCTTCAGAAGAGAAGGCTTCTATTTCCTTTTGTGGATCTGCACACGTGACAGTACAGACTTTGCTCAAAGTATTTTCTAGTATTAATGGTAAATGCATTAGTCGAACAGACTGAGCCATTCCACCTCACCAGATTTTTTATTTATATATCTAAGAGTACAATTTTTTTTCATTACAGAGACAAAATCAAGCCTTTTTCTAATGGTCTTTGTTGACTTAACACATGGCCAGTTATGTAATTTTTTCTTAAATGTCATTCTTTTGAGAAGGCAGAAAGCTTTCTATAAATTTTCACTGGAACTAATTGTTTGGTTTTAAAAAAAAGCACACTCATTCACAGTTTGATGGTGGTGTTTCTTTTACTTCTGGCCATTACAATTCCCTGTCACCAAGGCAGGCATGCTTCTTTGTCTGAACCTTTGAAAATTAAAAATCAAATTTATAAAAGCCTTTCTTTTTTTTTTTTTCAAAGCTTCATTTGCAGAAATTGTCATGGAACCCCAGTGAAAGTCAATTGGATTTACATGTATTAGTAAACAGTTCAGATTTGCTGTTTCCAAGCATTTACTTGCTTGGAAGAATTGTGGACTTTTGCAGGTTGAGACCTACTCCATGTCTCACTGCCTATTTTATACCTTTCACTTGTGTTTCTATATACTGAAAGATGAAGAGACTTTTTTTTGCAATGCAGTAAGTATATTCTTATTTTGAAAAGAAAGCTCCTGTTGTTTTGCCACTGGCCAATGATGGAAAATGTCACCTTGGACATGAGAGCTTTCAGTCCCTTAGGAATGTATGCTTTCAGAAGGAAACTCAGCATGAGAATAATCTTTGCCAAAACCAGACATAAACTGCTGAATTTGTCAGCTGTGTGGTGGTATCAGCTGAAAATGAAATCCCAAAGACCAAGAGTTTGGCAGAACTGTTTTTAGTTTGGTTTCTGAAAGGATGATGGTAAGAGTTTCCATAACTCTTTGTATTGCCAAACAAGTCTGAGAAATCAGTGTATCATAGATATTCAGTTAGTTAGAAATAAGAATAACTACAATGTGTGCAATTATGTATGTCACACAGGCTTATGATTGGCCTGCTTAGTGCAAAAATTTCTATGCTCAGAAATATGAACCATATGGAGCATGATACCTTTGTCTCTACAAAAATTAGTTCTGACATCTAACATAAGTTTGTTTTCTGAGTCTAACCAGCCTGAACATCCCACCTTAAATGTTTCATATGATTTTGTTTATAGAAATCCAGTAATATTACTAAAAATGGGCTCAAATAAAAAATATAGAATTGTATATTGTATACCACAGACTCTGGAGAAATTTGGATCTGGATTCAAACTTTTAACCTTGGAACCAGCTCTCACTAAACTGTAGTATAACTGACTTCATTTTATGGGTTCAAATTTTACCTAGTAAAACTCACACTCTCATTCTATCACATACTTAATTTACAGTGTAAATCTGATCACAGTCACCTCTAATTGTCTGATTTGCAGCACTACTAATTGCACACAACTTATTTGCAGCTCAGCTTACTATCGAAGGGCAAAAATAGACTGTAAACCTTGTAGATACAAAATACGTACAGCAGCATTCAGAAACATGCTAGGATTTGGGGTTTTGGAAATCCTCAGACTAGTCTGGAGTTTTGCACAGTTTGTTCAATGTCAAAATCTTTTTTTTACCTTTCCTTAATTTACACCAACATTTTCTTTGAGGCAGGCTTAAATGAAAAGCATATTTTTCTCACTGTAGGAAATGCTGAATTAGACACCAAGCACAGAACTCTCCAGAAAATAGACTATCACAGGTGACTGGCTTTTGAACAGGAAGGTAAGTCCAATACTTGATATATTTTGGTCTAAGTATTCTTAATGTTGCAGTGCTTCTGGCTTTGTTCAATTATTGTATTCAGCGTCCTTGTTTTCAGTGAAGCATTTGACAACTGTTCTTGCCAGATGCAAATGAGGGCAGAGTAAGTTTGACTGTTTTGTTCTTACTGGGAAGCTCCCTGATCATCCCTCTTCTCTCTCCCTCTTTCTTCCCCAAGTTTGAATTTCTCTGTGCTCAGCTGTTACTTTATTGCTGTTTTGTATCACGGCTGGATTTTTTTCGTCTTTCTCTTCAATTTCACTTATCTGGAATATTAAGTAATTCTGAGTTTTTGATATGAATTCTGAACCACTCCAAGTTTTAAGGTAGTTAAAAAATGAAACAAACAAGTTTGTTCCTTCTCAATCAGAGGTTGTGATTTTTTTTAACATTTTCTCAGAAATGTACAGTATCATATATCCAAGTTGAAGATATAATATTTGACCCCCTTTTTAACTCATGAGTTCTCACTAAATGCAGTACACAGGAAAACAAGCTAAACTTCTGCAATTCAGTGGTCTTGGACTAAAGTTAGATTTTAAAATTAGAAGAATTAAGAGGCCAAATTATAAATTTTGGGGACAAGAAAAGGACCAGGCTTTGTGCTGGTTTGGATAACAACTTTTGAGACACTGAGGAAGTTAAAACAAACAAAGAAATGTAAAAAAAAAAAACAAAACAAACCCAAAAACAGAAATCCCACAGGGGGTCCAGAAAAAAGATAGGGATTTTTTTTTTTTTTTTTTAACCAGGGTGTTGTGTGCATGTGTGTTCTTGTGATAAAGCTGTGAAGTTTTTGGCTGCCCTTTTCTGGCTTCTGTTGTTTTCTGGGGACTCAGTGGGATAGATAGTTTGTGCTGTGACAGGACATGCCAACAAATTGCATCACTTCTGCCTCGGTGGCTGAGGACAATGATATGCCATATGCCCATGGCAAGAAATGAATGGGGCTCATTTACACTGGCACTGGGTACCTTCAGCCCTGTCAGTCTTCAGAGGCTATCCATGGCAAATTGGAAAGTAGCACTGGAGTAGCAGCAGCATGAAGAGAGGCAGCCTGAAAAGCTTCCGGCATTCATAACTTTATGAACAACATACAGCTTTGAAAGGCAAGAAAACCGCAACTCAACCCTGTATGCAGCTATCCCCTCCCATTGCAGTTTAACCTTTTCTTCTCAGAAAGAAAGTAAATCACCAGTTGTTTCTCCCTATTTGTTTTTTGCATGCGATTAAAAGAATATAAATTTAAAAAAATAAATAAATAACATCTTGGAGTAAATTCCAGCTGTAAGGAGAAAACAAAAACACAGTGGGTGTCACGCTTCATGCATTCAAAATAGTTTCTCTGCTTAAACAGACTGCCGCAAAGATTTGCCCCAAAGTTGACCCCATTGCCTCTAGTTTGCACTCCAGCCACAACAAAACTCATATTTGACCCCTGACCTTCCTGGCAACACATCATTTGTTTCCATGTGTTGAAGCAAAGGATGATGGGTGATGATTAAAGAGCAGTGGGTCTATTGGCCTGAGACACTAATGAGGATGAAATGAGAAGGTCAGCGATCATCCTCACATGGCAAACTAGGACATGGAGCTAATCTGTTGTTAATTGTCCTTTACATTTGTTTTAAGGGCAGTGGAAGACATAGGTGGTAGTAATATTTCTCCCTTCTTTCTAATCTCTGTAATTAGTGCGTGAAGTAGTTAGGCTTGCCTGGGGGAGTATGAAATGTGCTTCACAAGTGGGTTATTTTATTTTATTCTATTCTATTTTATTCTATTCTTTTATTATTATTTTTCCATTTCCAGTTTGCTCAAATCTAGTTATCCAGAAGTGACTGACTGGCAAATGTGGGGACAGACATTGGACTTTTTTGCCCCTTTCACACAGGTAACAGTCCATAAGCTGCACAGCACATGCTTCCTGCTCCTGTTCTTCCACAAGTGGACCTCTGAGTAAATGTGACTGCTCTGGAGGCTGGTTGGATGCTTGCATTTCTGTGAATATTCTCTTCTTCACGTCTCTCATTAGCCAGTTGGCCCAGTACTGATTATCTCAAAGTTATCAGGGTCTGAAGAAAGAGCATCTGGCCTATCCACACAGACTATCCTGTAAATTCTGTGTCCCATTGCCCTTGGATTACTTTAAACTAAGAAAGCAGAGGAGAATATCCTGCTCCCTGAACTGACCACATATGAACAAACATCTCTTGTAAAATCTCTGCAGCCACAAGTTCACGGGGTATCCTAATTAAATAAGGTATTGTTGGTGTCAAAACAAATCCATCTCCAGGCTTCTGGTATTTTTGGCAGAGATGGCACTGAAGTTTTTGGATATAAACACTTTTCCATTACAAATCCATCTGATAAATTCCAGTGAAAAATGGAGGCTAATGGCTCCTAGTCTCCTGTTTTGCTGGTTCTTTCAGAGGAAAAGAAAGGAAGATTTTAAGTACGTGTTCTAAATTTTTTAATGCTCTGTGAACAATTCCTCCCTCACTTCATCAACTGGTAACTGGTCCTGATACATGACAGCCCTATACATTATAACTAGTTTTGTCATCTCTGCTGAGAGAACGTGTATTCTCACTTTCACAGGGGTGTCATTTTGGCAGGATTTCTTTTTCTATTTTTTAGCTGTATTCTCACTCTGCACAACTAATGGGTGTGTTCAGCTTCTCAGAGGAAAACAAATCTGCTAGCCAAATGGCAATCAGATGGTGAGCTAAAGCCTGAGAGCTTTAAAGTATTTGTCTAGCAAAGAGTTTACTGCAGTGCTAATCATAACACACTCATTAATTACTCATTTGGATTAAGCAGAAGGGTCAGAGAAGCCATCTTGACAGTCCGTGCCTATCAGTGCCCTTTTCCTGCCAATTAATACAGTAACGCTTTCAATGGCTGCAGCCTCCGCTTTTACACCTCCAGCACCACCTGCCTTTGTGCTCTATCCTATGTAGCACATTAGCCAGGACTGACAGCCAGCTCACTTGCTTTAATTTCAGTGCAGCACCTTGTCTGGTGCAAGCAAAAAATGCATTACGGGCTAGAAAAGAATCTCAGTTAGGGACCAGGAAAATGCTAGTCCTCACTTCCTTCTTTGGGGTTTCTGAATAGTAGTCTTAAAGTGGATCTGTTTTTCCATCAGCCTTTGGTACAATGAGAGTGGCCATTGTAGTGATGTGATTTGTGGTCGTCAAGGCTAAACAAAAGCAGAATCCCAGATGAAAGCAGATGAACAGCTGTTCTGCTGCTATAGCACACATGGGAGGGGAAGGGTAAGAATGCTGGCAGGGTGAAATGGCGGCTTTCACGTCAGCTGGTTAGGTGTGTAACTTGCAAAACAAATGGCATAGCTATACTTACACTTTCCAGAACAAAAAGTACACAATTATAGGTGATGTCTTTCAGTCTTGGAAGCTATCACAAAAAACTTCTGTTCAGGAAGCTCTTGCAGTCCTGTGTCAGGAAGCTCAGGTAATAAGTCTGTCTGGCACTTCCTGGGTGACTCTACTGGTTGCAGCAAAATTATCCTGGATTAGTGCCGATTCAACTGTTCTCTTTCTTTTTTTTTTTTTTTTTTTTTTTTTTCCACATAAACTCTTCTTTATGATAGAAACTTACAGATCTGTTCACAGCCTGAGTGAATTCACATTATTAGGAGAGAATAACTGGAATTTTAGTGATTCTTGATCTGCCCTTTCTGTACTCCTACAATACATCAACACACACTGGTTTCCTCTGTAAAATATGTACATTCTCAATCAGTCTCAATACTTTATTTAAAAATGTATACAAATTTAACTAATTGATAACCAATGTGCTTAGGTGCATTCTCTGTTAGTGTGTAGGCTTCTTGATCTTTCCCAGCAAGACAGTAGGCTACCTTTGCCTCTGGCCATGATACCAAATCCAGGTAATTGCATACAAAATTTATGCCCCGACTTTTTAAATTCACAGTCATTTCTCAGTTCTTATGCATCTGCCTCCCAGTTTAGATGGAAACTTACGTCTCAGATGCAACCACTAGCAAATGATGCTAATTTAATAGCACATATATTCTTTTCAAACTTTCCTCTTTAGCCATTGAAGAATATGCTCTTTTTATACATTGTCTCAAATTTGGGTAGAGGTTAAGATGAGAATTCAGGATGTACAGGAGAGGACCATATTTTACCAGTTCTGTCTTGGAGTATTCAGTGATTTCCTGTGTACAATGGAGATGGAGGATTACAGTCAGCTCCAAAATAAGTCTGTGAATTCTTTTGCATGCTTTTGTTAGTCTCCTCTGCTTGCTGTCTTGCTTTTCCCTCATGATTTCCAAACCTTGAACCTGCATGGATTTTAGTTATTTAAAAGCCTAGCTTGTTCTTTCTGTTGTACTTCAACAACACAGTCACCTGAAATATCTGAGCAGAGGAATTCCAGGGTTAAACACCAAGGCACTGGTCTAAAGACATCTGTTGGCTTCAGAGTTTTCACCCCTTGGTTTCTCCTTGGTTCACAAAAGACTAAGTGTTTTAAAATAAAGTTTCCTCTCAAAAGTGGAAAAGTAACTGTGTGATAAGACCGCAGCATATAGACACAAACGCAGTTCCTTTGAGATGGCTCCAGGGTTGGTAGTTTACCTTATTTTCCAGGACTGGTGGAGTTTTTGAAATATACAAAGATAACCGACCAACAGATTGTTCTTCTAAATTAAACTAAAATTTTAATTTTAAGCTTAAAATATCTCCTTCTTGGACACAAGAAAAAATAAATAAAACCACCGTTAAACAGATGTAAAACCAGATTCATAATTTTAGAAGCAGAAAACGACTTGCAGTATTGGCTGGACTTTTGTTACGCATATACAGTTCCTTGAGGTTTTTTCATCCAAACCATGTCAGTGCCTCTTTCTTCTGTGAAAAAAAAGTTCCATCTACTTACAGGAGTCAGCTAAAATTTAAATAATTGGGATTAAACAATGAACAAAGACTTTGGAAAACTAATGATTTAAGATCTGCAAGCAGTAAATTAATATATTTTGCAAGTTAATAACTTGGTTGTGACTTTTCCAAGTAAAGAGAGACTTTTCTCCAGTAAATTACTGAGAATCCTTTGTTTGTATCTATATCTACCACACTTGCTGTGTCCATTCACATCAGTGCTTCCACTTGATCACATACAGAAACTACAAGAAGCACTGGCCACTTTGTTAGAACCTAGTTAAAGGTAGATCATATGCATATGCCTGTGTCATGAACTCTTTCTCTGTGTTACTCAACAGAATACACCATTCAAAATCAAGCAACACCTGTTCTGTGCCACACATCTCAGAGGAAATTATGGTTTAACTTCTGCAATCAGAAGCAGAGACATATCAGAGACACATAGACACATTAAATGTGATCTGCTTGTTTTCATAGAATGGTTTGGGTTGGAAGGGATCTTAAATGCCCCATCCAACCCAGAATTGAACACTTCCAGGAATGAGGAATCCACAACATCCCTTGGCAACCTGTTCCAGTGTCTCACCACCCTCACAGGAAAGAATTTCTCACCTAATGTCTAACACAAATCTACCCTCTTCCAGCTTAAAACCATTACCCCCTTGTCCTATCACTATATGCCCTTGTAACAAGTGCCTCCCTAGATTAGCTGTAGGCCCCTTCAGATACCAGAAGGCCACTAAAAGTCTCCCTTTCTGGAGTCTTCTCTTCTTGAGGCTGAACAACCCCAACTCTCTCATCCTGTCTTCACAGGAGAGGTGCTCCAACCCTCTAATCATCTTCATGGCCCTCCTCTGGTCTCAGTCCAAGAGCTCTATATCCTTCTTATGTTTGGAGCTCTGGAACAGGACATAATAGTCCACGTGGGGTCTCACAAGAGCAAAGCAGAAAATCATCTCCCTCAACCTTCTGGCCACCTTTCTTTTGATGCATCCCAGGATACAATTAGCTTTTGAGGTTGCAAGTGCACATTGTCAGCTCATGTTGAGCTTCTCATTAAATAGCAATCTTCTTCTCAGTGCTGCTTTTAATCCATTCTCTATCCAACCTGTATTTCTGCTTGGGATTACCCTGACCCAGGTGCAGGACCTTGCACTTTGCCTTGTTGAACTTCATGATGTTGGCATGGGCCCATGCCTCAAGCCTGTCAGGGTCACTCCGGATGGCATCAGTTCCCTCCAGTTTTTCAAGCACACCACACAGTTTGGTGCCATCACCAAATTTGCTGAGTGTGCACTCATTTGCACTGTCCATGTCGCTGACTGTCACCGTGTGAACAGGAGGAACTAAAGAAGGAGGGCTTTCAGATTCTGAGGGGGGTGGAATGCAAAGGGAGAGATCTATTCCCTCTCATTTCCTGGCATATCTATAAAGAAAGCCAGCAGCTCCTCCCTCTTCTTCCCACTTCCTGGTAGCTGTGCTGCTGTTTTGTAACCACCAGCTCACCACGTGCTATCTGTCAGGTTGTATTTATAACATATATTTGTATATATTTTTATTCTTTGTTACTTTACCCCTTATGTTATTACCTTTCCCTTGTGTTAGTAAAATCTATATCCAATTATTTTCAGTTTCCAACTTGAAGTCTCCAGTTTTTATTCCCCTTTTATCTTCCTTTTGTGTGTGGGGGAGGGAGTAGAGAGGAATGCTGTCTCTAGGCTTGGAGTCTACCCAAACTGCTAAACCATGACACTGACAAAGATATTAAACAGCTTGAGTCCCAGTACCAACCTCTGAGGAACACCACTCATCACTGGTCTCCATTTGAATATCAAGCCATTGACTGCAACTCTTTGAATGCAACCATCCATCCAGTTCCTCATCCCCTGAGGAGTCCATCCATCAAATCCATATTTAGAAACCAGGATATTGTCCAGGACAGTGCCAAACAGTTTTCTTTAACTCAAATTAACTATACCCTTGCAAAATGACACTGCAAAATATAACATTTGCACCTTTATCTGATAAGCAACCTGATCACGAACTGTATACACTTCTTTAACAGAAAACTGAAGGAGGAATGTACTCTTCATCTTTTTGGAGACCTACTCACTGGTCATGTGGTTTGAGGAGCAATTAAGAATAACAGCTTCACTCACTCAATAAAATTTAAACAATTAAAAGTACCTCACCAGTAACATTGTTACACATGCCATTGTGTTTCAGATTCTCTCTTGGTTTTCTTTAAGTAAAACAGCTGCTTATAGACATGATGAATTGACTAGTATCATGAGATAAAATAGAAGTACTGAGTCAGTCTTTCATACCAGAAAACGTACATTATCAGTGTTCAACAAACTTAGTCTTCCACAGAACTTGAGTTATGGGTCATGAGGGAATTCACCCAGACAAGGGCAAGAAGTCCTAACAGTCCAGCTCTTCTGCATTTTCAGTGTCTGTGCAATGGTTTACAGCTCTCTACCAGTCTCATTAGTGCAATGCCCCAGTCTAAGTTCCCTATGTTTGGCACTGCCAGGCTCTGAATCCTTGAATCCTACTGAAGTTACTTAGGAAGTCCTTTCAACTTAATCAGACTGCTGACTTTCACTGTCAATAACTCAGTAACAGACGTATAGTTAAATATATATCATCTGTTTTTACAGGCAGAAAAAAGTCGGGGCACCAGTGAGTTGCATTTTCAGGCACTTATCATTAGAGCACATAATCACCCAGTCCCAAAACACCACTGAAGTCTCCTCTGTAGACTTCATATCCTCTGTAGACTTCAGAATTACATATTCTATACATTCAGCAAAATGCTGAATTGCAAGACTAGTGATAATGTAGTTTTCTGGAAAGATTTTTAAAGGTCATTAATGCATAGTGCTTATATTTTTGTGTGGTAAGTGTTTTGCTCCCATGAATGCTGGGAGATGCATAAAGAAAAGCATGGGTAAACTCTAGAATAAGTAATTATCTGAACTACATCCAAAAATAGGAAAGGCCTACATTTTAGGACGCAAGACCATAAAAGCAATTTAATTGTCTTAAACGTCATATCTCAAGCTTAATGTTCAGACAAAATGGCCTCTCCCTCTCATCTCCTTTCTTTGCTGCATGTTGAGTAACTAGCTGGCACACTGCTCTCTTATTTTCCCCTGCTTTCTTTGCAGAGAGACTGTGAGGCCAGCACATCATTCTTCCATCACTGCACAGAGTCTGGTGTATGGTTAATCAGGTCAGCCAATCAGCATGCAGGTATTAGCATAATGTACAGACACACTTAATCGGGTCTACTATACAGTTAATCATGTGTATGCTAATAGCTGTGAGGATTAACTACTCAGAACACTAACTTTCTGATCTGATTGGCTGTGTTTTCTACCTGTTAACTTTCCCTCTCTTATTTTTTTCTCCTCTCATGTTTACTCCTCCCACCCATATAGTTAAGGATATATTTAAGTAACGGGGAAAAAAGCAAAATCATGGACAAATTCCAATGAAGGATTCAGAAAGTGATCTCTGACTGCTAAAAATATTATCTTTTATGAAAAAGAAGTATACATGATTTTGCTTCCTCAGAAAGTGTTCTTGATCTCCAGAGCTGTGAATACAACTTAGAGTTTAACCACCAGGCTGTGTTAATTTTCTAGATAGATTTTTAATTTGTGACCTAACAACAAAGAATCTGAATGTATTCGTTTTTGGTCATCAAAAGCAAAACACAGTAAAAAGATTCTTCCAATTTCATTGGAAATTGGTAGACAGAGAACAAATAGCAGTCAAAAGTAATCCCTCAAGCCGCCCTGTAATTGAGTGTTTTCATATAGTCAGGTCTATCAATGCAAGAGCTGAAGGATTCAGGAAGGGTGGAGTGGTTAGAATAAGGGGTGGAGGGGAGAGGTTGGGTGAGAGACGCAATAAAAATGAGCCTGCCAGTGGTTAATTGAGCATATAGATTCCTAATGTGTCGGGCACTACCATCTCAGATGAAGGATGAGACTTTTCAGGACTCATCTTCCTTTGTTGCCATTTTAAGACTAATAGAGACTCCGATTCATAAACTTGATGCTGGGCACTTATCTGCAATCAGTACAAGAGAATACTACCACTTTATGTGTACAGGTTTTAAATATGTGCTTTTTGAGCACATGGCACAGAATAGTGGTGTAAATAGTTGTGGCACTACATAACATTTCTAGAGAGGAAAAATATTTTAAGATGCAAGAACATATTACAAAGACATCCATTATGTAGCTAATTTTGAAAATTAGATAGTCTTTACTGTTTAAGAGAACATTTTTTTATTTATTTTCTTCTTTTTTTTTTTTTTTTTTTTCCTTCTTTATTTTAAGGACCAGGCCTGTTTACTTTTATAGTCTCTAAACAGCAAGGCTCCATTATATAAAGGTTGTGTGTTTTTTTTCCCTGCCTTCAGGTCACTTGTTAATGAGCTGAGCACTGGGAGAGGATGGAATAGATTACAATGGGATATGGGAAAATAGATTTCTTTTATGTTTCCATAAAATTATGAAAAAGAGCAAGAGGAAGAAGTGTGGTTTATGAGCAGTCCACAGAGACACTCTCATCTCGAAATTCACTAGGGTACCTTACAACCAGTCTGACAGAATCTGGGTGCTGTTCAGAGGAGTACCAGGACCTACCTCAGCCCTAGCTTGTGTAGTCTCTGACCTCCTTAACCTCTGCAGGGCTTCCTTTATGAGTGTTCCCAGCCAGATGGTAGAGTCATCAAACCTTTACGAGCCCAAACTCCTTTTACCACTTCACAGTTTCTTCCAGCCTAGAAGCAGGGAGGGAAGACATACCAAGGAAAAGAAGCTAAAAAGTGTTAAAGTTAAAAATAGGACATAGGAATGCCTTCTTCCTGGATTAGTAACTAAATTTGAGATCTATGGTTTTGATGCTGACTTCCTGTGGTGATGGTATTTTGATTGTGTTTAGAGTATCCAGTACAAAATGCTTAAATGGAAAAGCATAGAATTATTTCCCACCATACACAGCCATTTTATTCTGCTACTATGTGAGGGTATAGATTTATTTTATTTTTTTTTTTAACTTCTTCTGTTTATGATTATTTGGGACGTTTTAAATATTTTAAATTTTGGAGGGTTAAAACTGCAAAAGATCACTTCTCTGGTTTCAGAGGGCTGATCTGTAGTGTCAGAGAATGTTGCCTACCTTCATTGGCAATAGGTGACTTAAATTACATGAGGCCTGAGCCCAGCAAAGTGACCTTGTTAACTTATGAGAACTACACTGGTTTCCACCTGTATCCCAGGGAAACAACCTCACTTATGAGGAAGTCAGTTTCCAAGCACTCCTCCAGGAGAAAAGTTAAATGAGTCACAGATTCCTGGATTTAAGGGCTACACTTTTCCAATTAGAGAACACACACAGAACAGCAAAAAGTGTAAAACTGCAACATTGCCAAGACATGCTATAACCATCCTTTGATCCACAGAGTTAATTTTAGAACCTTCGAAATAAATTCTTATCACTAGCAGGTAAAATCAAAAATAGAAGTCCCATGAATCGGTCAAACTCCTTTACAGGTTCAGGTTGATTGGTCTGCAATAAAACCACTGAGATCTGCTAGTTTAAAATGAGCTTTTCTCTGAAGTGAACATGTATTTTCACTGGGGGTTGCTCTGGAGGCTGAGTTTCACGCATCTGCCTCAAACATTCCCTTGAAACCTTGCTAGTTTCCTACACTAAAAAACATTGGGTAGTTTGATGGTTGTTCATTAAGGTCCAGTATATTGTACCAGACCTTACACCAAGTCTGCCTTAGTGAGAGAAGGACAACACTCATTAATGGTGCTCATTTTCTGTTCAATTGATTTCACTTGCAGATGATGCCGTCACAATAAATAGTTCTAGCAAAGGATCTATCCTCTACTTGTGAGAAGGGATTCTGATTCAAGGGCCAGTGAATTTCTTTTGAGGAGAAGGTAGGTAGTATGTGCTGTAGAAATTTACTTTGCCATTTTGCTGTAGAAATAGTAGACACCTAGTTGAATATGAAAACTATTTAACTAACAAAAACTTCCCCTTAACGACAAATGTGATATACTTTGTAGAAGTGCTGCTTCCAGATACTAAGAGTAGCTGCACTGTTTTCCCTGAATGGTGAGAATTTCCATGAATTGAGAATGTGCTGTATGGTCAAATATCTTTTATCATCTGCTACAGCAGGAAGAAGCAAAGGGTCTATTTTTCTGTCTTCCCATGATACCACTAGGAGCTACATAGAGATGCCCTAGGAAAATTTAGTCTCCTCTTCTTCTTGCAGATTGTTTTATGGGGTCTCTGTGAGAATCAATTTTGAATCTGAAACTTATTTAATATGTAGTAAACAAGTATTGGTTAACAGGGTTGCAATGAAGAAACACAAATCTAGCACAAATATTGATTTTAAAAATGTAAGCATCTCATTTGAGAGTGTATTTTGCACTGCTCACCAAACTCAAGATTGTAGCCTGGAAGATTCTAAGAAAATCAGATACTATATGATTTGAGTAAGTGGCTTAAAAACTGTAAAGTTCATGTTGAAACCATATTTTTAATGTAGTATAGACATCTGGATTAAGTTAATGTGTTTGAAAGTTGTATAAAAGTTTTTAGAATATCAGCTTGTCTGCACTTACATTTTAGATGGATGATATTGAATATATCCTCACTTTACCCCATGCACACAGCATGTCTTTAATTTTTCCGTCTTACTTACTCTCCAGACCCACATGCAACTTTTTTTTTTTTTTTTTTCAAAAATTTAAGCATGGGACTGTGAGAACCTAAGAGATTCAGAGTTAAGTCTAAAACTCTGTCCTTAATTCACCCCGCTGTGCTTAGGTATTATAGCACATATGGTATGAACCCCCCACTGCTCTGAGGCCTCCTGATTAAGTGCTGCAATCCTGCACCTAGACACAATGTGGTGACTTAAGGAGACAATTTCAGCTTTAACTCTGAATGTCCTGGTTCATGTGAGACTGTTAATGTTATTAGAACATAAAGTGGGTGGTTTAATACCTAATATATGGTGGTTTAAGGTAGCAGCGGGGACTGCGTTTGTACACTAATTTTTGCTGGGGGGCGGTGAAATTGGTTGTTTTCCTAGCAGTAAAAATAGAGCACGAGACCTCTAAATTAAAGGAAAGTTTTCTTCATTGTAGAAGAGCTGTGAAAAAGTAGCCCAAACAGCAAAAAGGAAACAAACCGATAAAGCTGGATCATTTGACAGTCAGATCAGACCCTAACATTTCTTTTTTCTATGGTGAACAAAGCCTGAGCTCCTTCTTTGCTCTTTGCATGCTTCCTCTTGTTTAGCATTGCTTGTCTGGTGACTTACTATGAGATATTCCTAGTGTCTGGCAAATTCTTGGGGTCCTGCCCTCAGACATTTTATGGATGCTACTTTTGAATGCAGGAGCAGTTTGAACAGAGAAATAGGCTACACTAAAAAGCAAGTAAAGCCATAAAGATTTAGCCATGAAGTTTTTGATAACACAGTTTCTAAGTCTGAAATGTTTACTTGTGCAAACTAAGACCTTGTTTCCTAAGTAAGTTAATTTTAGTGAATATCCATGGAAGAAGATGCCACTAAGTCTTAGACTAATTCTGGCCAAGTATTACCACATGAAGATATGTAGATTGAGTTGGAAGGGTTTTCCACAGGAAGAAAACAAACATCAGAGCCTTCTCCTTATTTGGTCAATAAAAAATATTCAAATGTGAATGATTTAAGTAAGTAAAGATTCAAATGTGGTATTTCCAGCTTATTGATCAGAGGCAACTCCTAAGATATGTTAGGCTGTCAAAGTGTGCAGCTGTCCAGAGCACTTTTGGCGCTCTTTGAGGCACACAAAGGTGAGCTGTATCCCAGAAGCACAAAGAAAGGGATTGCTTGAACAGTTTTTTTTTTCCTTATTCTGGATATATGCATTTTTTTCTACATCTTGGTCTGTAGGGTCCAGAGGACTGGGGCACACCTGGGGCTAATTCATGCATTGGTTTAAGAGACTAAGGACATCAGCTTAACACAAGCGGGTCTAGAATCATTTCAGCATGTGGTGACCATGTCCTAAAGTCCTCATTTAGAACTGACTGTATGTGGGTTTTGTCCTCTCTGTCACCTCCCCCAGGTGTTGACTGGTACTTCATTTGCAAACAAACCCTCTGTTGATACTTGCTTCTCTGCTGGCTGTGGTGGGGGGAAATGTAGATATTCAAACTATTTACCTTCCATTCTTTTACTGCTTCTGTGGGAATCTAGGGATAATGCCAATGTGCACGGGGCATATGTTTTCCTGCTGAGGTATTCTGGCAAGTGCAGCGATCGCTGCAGGGATCAACGCTTGGGCTTCTTAAGGGCTCTGAATTTGTTTGGGAAGGAAGAAGGTATTTTCCACGATATGTGAGAAAGCAATGTTTTTGCACAAAAACTGAGTACTCTTGGTAACTGATGGGGTGGGGGAAGTATATTTATGTTCTCCTTATTAAAAAGATATTTAAATTTATATTTCTAACAAAATCAGAGATTTGTGAGTCACAGAAATATTTGTGCTATAATACCAACACATGCACAGTGAGGGTAGCTGGAGAGAGTAAACAGTATAACATTTGTTGAGTTTTGCAGATCAAGTTTAGAAATATGAAATGGAAGTATTAAATAATATAATGCAAAGGAATACATTGCTTGTGTGTCTTTGGGAAATACCTGGAGAGAGAAAGAAGTTGAAGAGGGCTGGGAGGGGGGATGGGACCAAGAAGGTTTGAGTTGCACCTGTGGGTCTCTGGTGGGTTTCTGGCTCACCAATTTACTCCCACACGGCCTGGATCTTTCACACCAGGCTAAATTTCACGTTACAAAGAAGAATGGAAACGAAGAGCTGCGTAATTATTAGTTTTGCTGCAAGCTGATCAATCATCTGGGATGAACTGCTCACAGAGGTCATGCATGACCTTTCAGCAGGAGAGCTGCTGGCACGGCGGCCGCAGGTTGCTGGCAGCAGCCGTCCCCCGCTGGCTGCATTATCACAGGCCTGGCAGCACTAAAAGGTGGGCCCGCATTCCTTGTCACTGGGGTTCTCATAATTATGACAAATGACTAAATGTGTTATTTTCAGCAAAGCAACGGCAGTCAAAAGAGGTACTTAGGGTTTGTAAGAGGTGAGGGCTGGCATGGCTTTGAAGGCTTTTTCCCTTTCTTGACTTAGTGCAGACTGAATCATACACGGCCACCCCACTGGTAGCTGAGCAGCGTGTGAAACCCATTTCACACGTCTGCGGTGCCTTACAGCTGCGATGCCCTCTTTTCATCCCCAACAAAACCAGAGCCGGTGGCTGCTGCCTCTCCAAAACAGACAGTTTGATGGGGGAAACTTTGCTGGCTTTGTTTTAATCAGGATGAATAGGAAATCCCAAACACAGAAGACTATTTTGCTGGAGTCTGGGAGGTGATGGGGAGAGCAAACAAAGCCCGATAGGAAATGTAGCCCCAGTGGTATTTCTAACACCAGAGCAAGCCTCTTGGTCCATAAAAACAATGGATATGAGAGTAGTAAAATATATGAGGAAAAAAACATGTTTCTGGAAAGTCGGGTGAAAAAAGCAAACATCAGCAACATGTACTTTCTGAAACTTGTAAATAGTCCATGACTTTACTCTTACATCACTGAAAATGTCAAAACTAATGTTCCAAAGATGACTTAAAAAAACAGATATCTCAGGGGTCTGAAGCTGAGAGTGAGATAATATTACTAAATTATATTGATGTGTGAGTTAATAGTGCAGGATGGAGGAAGGACTCTGAATGCATGGCTTGTACCATGAAAAATAGGGACTAACCCAGATCTTAGGCTTAATCTAGTGCTTCCCCTCTCTTAAACTGACACAACGTTATCAGTATTGATATTTATAGATATGTTGCATGTTTCATTCTCTTAGCTAAAATGATGCATACAAACCCAAAAGCAATACCGATTTACAGAGTCTGAAGTTAATCAACTTCTTTAAACAGCAAAAAAACTATGTTCTGCTGATGCTTTTCAATTATTTTTTTAAACCTGTTCAGGGGCCCACTCTATTTTTGTGTGTTCACAAATAGAATCAGGAAATAGAAATATTATAAGTGAACCTGCCCTCTAACAATTTTCTGTGTTGTCTCTGGAGATCGTGTAATTTGGATTGCATGACTTGGACAAGGGTAAGTACTTAATTGCTTTTCAGCTTCCATGACAGTGATGAAACCTCTGGACAGTCCTTCTACTGGTGGACAGTCATTGTTTCCTAAAAGATTTGTCCCAGAAAAAGAGACAAGATAACTTAACGACATGTTACTCAGCACAACCAATGCCCAGGAAGACAATCCAGTTCCATGACATCCGCTACCTGGATTATCATGCTTTGGATCATCTCCTTTTTGTGACTTTTCCTGGCTCACCTGAAGCAGAGCAGCAGCTGGGCAGTTGGCATGCTCTGTGTCTTGCACAGCAGTGGCACAGGTACAGCTTTACCTCACATTGCACAGATGTTGAATTCCTAATTCTCCAGTCAGCCAGCAGCAGAGGAGCTGCTGGGGACCTATGGTTGAAGTGACAGGAAAAGAGGTCTATTTACCCTTTTTCCTACCCCCTGCCTTTGCCTTCTTTCTATTTGATTATGTGCCCATTTGCAAAGCTAGGCCCCCAGGCAGAGGGCTTGGATTACAAACAGCTTGACAGTGACACTAATTTCATATGCTTGCCACCTCATCCTGAGTCTGTAAGGTCACCTGTTACATCTAGTAGTTATAAGATAATATTTTTCCAGGAGCTTTTTCAATTTGTGAGTCAACATTTGGTAATGGCTCCAGGCTGGCTCAACAGAGTTGTAGCCATCCTGTCTCACAAGGTAAAATAAGGCCCAGTAAAAACGTGTTACTTTTACTTCTTGATGAATGATTTCCAGAAATTTCAGCAAAGATGCAGACATAGGTTAATACTCTTTATTACTAAATTCAATGTTATGTGAACACTCAAAGTGTCATCTTGCTTTTGTTTCATAGGGGTTCTCAAAGCACAAGAGGCTGAAGACAAAAGAAATGAATATTTGCACTGTGGAAAATTTTAATAACCTACCCTCTTCACGCCTTTCAAATCTTTTGTACTGTACATTTTCATTAATCCTGCTAAATTGTATGGGCTGCAGAAATCACTCTCTTACAAATTTACTTCAACCTGTATATTGCCATGTTTGCATTATTGCTGTTACAACATATTCTTTCTTTCACTCAGACCCTAACCAATACACTTCTCCTAAACAACAGAAATACTCCAGTTAAGAGAAAGTATTATGTTTTGGTTTCATAAACAGCAAATAAGATCAATGTAGCCTTCAAATAAGTAACTTACTTCAGATTATAGGCTATTGAACATGCTTAAAATTAATTTATAAACAAAGTTTTGGGGCATAATATTTCCCCACTTGTTTCTATCTCAAAAACTTTTAAAACAAAGTCTACAGAAGTCAACAAAACAAATTCAACAAAAAGCAGCCCAAATAGGGACATAAAAGTTCATGTTGCATGTCTGAAGTGATTGATGTGAGCTATGTATGGACCAACCTGTGTCTATGCCAGTAGGCAAAACTTTGTTTCCTCTGAAATGGCATTTCAAAAATTTAAGTTTGGTTTTGTATTGTTTTTTTACTTTCTGAGTTCCTTTAAAAAAAACCCCAAACCATAACACTCATCCAGAATATAGTAACTTAATTTCAGAAGGAAATTTATTTCCAAAGTTCCTCTTCAATCCAGTATCTGAATCTTCCCATTCTATATATTTTTTAGTTTTTCCTAGATGGCATTTTTCAGATACAACTTCATTGTATGCTTTCAGCATTAGAATACACCATATTTTCATTTCTGAATTCTGAAATTTCAGACTCTTTTTGAATTTTAAATATAAATATTTAAAATATAATAATAAAAGGAGAGAAAAGAGACATTTTAAGGCAGTTTTTTAACCTCCAGAAAGTCTTGGAAATGCAACTCTCTGCTCCAAAGCCCAATCCATAATTTCAGTATGCTCACAGTAAATAGGAAGCCTATTAAGTAAATGACAGATAGTTTTTGAGGGCTTTTTCTTTTGCCAGAGTTTACAGATGTCGTGAACAGTTTGGTGCAGCTCTAATTTCTAATTATGACACACTGGGAGTGGAGGAGGTTGTCAGTTTTTCTTGTTCTGAGAGACAGAATGATTTCATAGTTGGTGCTGCCAACCAATTCATGTTCTTCTATTGCAAAGCTAAGAATAATCACTACATATTACTTGATAAACAGATGTGATCAACATTTCAGAATTGCTACTAGCTTGTCATCCAGAAAATCAACTAACAGCACAAGAAAATTAGTACTCAAAAATAACCAGTTTATGATATGTGTAAGCCAATGTTTTTTATTTTGAGGAATAAACTCAATTATCTTTATTATATTCTGTTAATGTGTTGGCTATCTTATTTAGGACAAATCTGTCTTTTTCTGTTTTCAGCTTCTACCAAATCAGTTATTACAAAGACAAGAAGAAGAGAGGGAACTGGATGCATAGCATGCCTGAAATGAAAACAGAAATTACTAATGTGTTCTCAGGGCATTTACTAATTCAGAAGAAGTGATCCTCATATTAGACGAGGGAAGCAAGGACAGTTTTGTTTGCTATTGCAAACAGATGTGGGGATGAACTATTGAAACTAACAAGTACATTTAATTCCCTTCGAATATGGAGGGCTAAAGTCTGAAACTGAAAGGGGAATCTTGAAGTGGACCAGCTGTCCAGGTCTTTTAAATAGTTTGTACCAGCGTCTTCTCCCATTTGTCGTGCTGATTATTGCTTGATTGATGAGCTGGTGTGTGTAAAGTGACCACCTTAAAGTTCTGTAGGCTTTAAGAGCTTGGTCAGTGTGTATTTGACCCTTAGAGGCCATGGATCAAATATCAGGGTTATATGCATTTCAATAACTTTGTATTGATACTTGAAGGGGAAAAAAATTATTCACACTAGGGGGAATGAAGGAGATTAAATATTTATGCTTGAGAGCATCTCTGAAAGGATCTCAAGTGACTGCTGTCACCAGTCTCCTGGTCAACTTTTCTTAGCTTGAGCCCCTTCGTCTTTTCATCTCAGAAGGGTAAAATATATATTATTGTGAGGAAGAATAGCAGAAAAGCTTTTGTAGCAGACTGTGAAGGGATTTTCAGTGAGTGGCCCCTTTTGATGGAGGAATTGAGGTTTCCTGAGAAATGGATATTCCACACTGTAACCTGATTCAACAGGGTTCTGAGGTGCCCAATAATGACTCAGAACAGGGCAAAAGTTTCATTTTCTGCAAAATCACACAGATTATATAAAAGAAGCCTATAGGTATCATGTCCCCCAGCATAGAAATAAAAATAAAGGGAGAAAATTGGGAAATTTTAAAGCAGTTCTTAATGTAATTAACACTCTTTTTCCACCCAAAAGATATGGAAAATATTTTAAAAGAAAAGAGGAAAGTTCCTATGTGAATATCACATTCCCTGTCATGTGAATGATATCGCATCTGCAAATTTCAGAACACTGATAGTGAAATTTACATAATCAGAATATACTGAATGATTGCCCACATGAACACACATAGCTTCTATCCTAAGAAAAATGCATGTAGGTAAGAAAAATCCTAAGCATACTGAGATTTATTTTTGAAAGTTTAACATGTGAAAATGATCTCTTAGGTCCCAGGCAGCGTAAACAGGCTTATACAAAAATGCATTACAGAAGCAGCATACACTTCACTATAACTTTTCAGAGGCTTTTCTCTTGAAAGATTGCATCTTCTGATTAAGAGTAAAACAGATTGTTACATAAGACATGTAATCTACACTTCCATATGCATTTTAATATGGCATGTATGAATGCAAAACCAGTTCACTCTATACTGTGTATGCCTGAATGTTTAACCCACACATGCACTCAGAACTGGGTGAGACGATAAACCAGAATGTTTTGTGCACAACTCTCCTCTTGCCCTTCATTCCCCTTCTTCATGCTACCAAAAATGAAAAAACACATCCCCTAAGTAAGCCAGAGTAAGGACAAGATGCCTATGTAACAAACTCTATACGGGAAGAAAGCTAATGTCATTAGTTATTTGTTGAAATAAAAATAAGTGTGGTTGAATTTCATCCCTGTCTATTTTGACTTGAGCACTGTATATCCCTGGATGGGGTGTGCCAGCTGGCTGTGAAGGGTTATCAATCCATATTCAGTGCATCACAGAAGTAGCTTCTGTGACAACAATTAACCAGATACTACTTTAGGGAACTCCTTGCAATTTGAGTTCAGTATTCAAAGGCCCTCCTACATCACAGGGATTGTGGATATTTTATTAGTTAACAATCATTCTTGTTTTAAATCTTTGTAGAATAGCTTGAATTTTTTTCCAGGTCTTAAGTCATTTTTATTACTCTTTTCTGAACCCTTTCAAATTGATCAGCCTACTTCTGAATGGGATTTAGCAGAATATGCTGGTAATGGCCTGACAAAACATAAGTAATATCTCTTGCCTACTTGTATTTAAAGCCATTACATTTATCATCAGAATGATTCAACTGAACAGAGAATATCCCTGTTATAAACAGCTATTGTCTAATATGATCTCCAGATCTTTTCCAGTATTTTGGTTTTCCTTCCAGGTTAGGTTTCTAAAAAAACGATAGGATTATCTTGCTCCTCACTGTGCCAAAATTCACTAGTTCTTATGAGCAAATTTTTATAAGGGTTTTGGATGAAATTTGTGCAGAACCCTAACTTTTAAAATGTTCTTTTCTACTTAGAACTTGTTAACAGACTTATAAAATAAGGCAATATTTTCCTTAAACATTTGCAACCCAGAACTCTGCCTTTTCTACACTTAGTTTAGTTTCTATCACTTTCTATAGTAGAAAGTTCCCTGTTGTATTGTATATAATACCAAAACGCTGTGCTATCATTACTATTTCTCTTACTTTTTTTCCTGTCCTTCCCCCCATTTTTAGCATATTTTAAAATGTTATTTTTTTTTTTACTTGTTAGTTGATGGGATCGTTTTAAATGAAGCAGACTTCCTGCAAGATTACACTATTGTGCAGTTTGAGAAGCCTATTGTTGCACAAACAATTTCCCATTATACTATCATTATAGGTCTATTTTTCTTTTTCCACTCTATTCACTCATAGCTACTTTCAGCTTGGACAATTCTCCCTTTTGAAGTCCTACATGTACTTCTAGTTTACAGCTATGCTTAGTTTACAGCTATATAATGTTGGACAGTAATGGATTCTGTGTGTAGATCACTGCAGACTATTTCTTTAATATTGGTTTTTCTTGGCCTTCAGGAGTTTGTTTCCTTGACTCCTTAGTTTATGGTACATCAGCTTACACTAAATCATTACTTTGCTTGACATGATGCATCATAAGTCTTGAACTCTTTTAATGAATGTGTTTGTGGTATGATCAATTTGTATAATCCATCTTGATATGAAAAGAATGAGCACAAAATTAATGTAACATTTAAATCTACTTCTAAAGGGGGCCAGTTTGCTTTGACATATAAAAATCTAAAACAGTCCTACAAGTTGGGATGTTGCTGCATGGCAGATGTAATAAATAAGTTTACCAAGAACATGCAGTGTAACAAAGCAGGTAACTTTTGCTTCTATAAAATTCTGGGTTACTGAGATGGATAACATTTTATTATGCTTGTCATGAAGTCCAATATAACAGATTGTGTTTGAATTAGACCTTGTATTTGTGGACATCTGATGTTAAAAGAAAAACATTTGTCTTTTAGGTAGTCATGGCCCTAAGGCCCAAACCATATGATGAATTCCAAATGAAAATGCTAATGATTGTGATGTTGAGCTGTAATCCACTGACTCAACATAGACCACCAGGATGTTCACATGGGTTTTCTAATTTCTATGGTCTGCATTCAGTCAAGGCCTGTAATGGCAACAATAGCTGACTATTGCAAACATCCATGTTATTGTTTTTTTAATTATGATTTTTGCTAGGTTAGATATTGGCTCTTGAATGATATATGCCACGATATATGAACGACATATGCTTTTTACCCTTGTGAGAAGAGAAAGCAGCTTCACTTTGTTACTGCTCCACATCAGGGCAAGGAGAGACACTAACTTGACCTGGTTCAAACATGGCAAGTCACTGACTGACTGAGTCAGTGTGTTTTATCTTTAAAGCCTGCATGCAGAAGGTCACAGCTAGAAGCATTTAAATGTTAGGTGTTTTATTATTTTTCTCAGGTGATCAAAATCCATCCCTTGTACAAGACTGTTGCTTCCCTCTTCCCTGCATTTGTATGCTTAGGACCAAGTTACATGGTGTTTGTCCCATACCAAGAATAATTTTTTAATTCTCTGTCTGATTAGCACCATAATTTCGTATATGTTGGGTCAGCAGAGTTGTTGTCCCAGTCTAACTATGCCCAGCTAACAACGTAGAGTAAAGGAAATAATCTCTTTTGGGGCAGATGTATTCCCTGAGCAATGCTGCCATGTCACAAAGCCGTGTGGCCCAGCGTAGCCAGTGGGCAGAAATGAGAATCTGGTAGTGTTGGTGACTGCAGACTTCTTTAATAGGGCTATGCAGTATTGCACCCAAGTGTGTAACCTCAGCTTGACTAAACATAGAGGCCCATAGAAAAGGTGCTATAATCCTGATTAAAATAGCTTAAAATAGCATTCTGAAAATTTCTTTAGTTTCTCTGGTCATCCTGCACTTCTGCAAGTGTTTGGTGTCCAGAAATTCAGAGGATATTTTAAACACTAATGAAATGTACCGTTCCTAGTGAAATCCATTAACAACATTAAACAACAGTTTTTAGGAGCTGGAAAAGTGACTTATCCAACTGAGACTACCGAGAGAATTTCAACAGGCACAATGTAATCACCCAGACTGGAGTTTGACCAGTACACCAGGATTAACACTCTGAGGCATGCTGCGAGGGCCTTGGGAATGAATCTTCTTTGAACTTGGATTTCATCTGGAAAATAGCAAACTTCTGCAGCTCTTCCAGTCATACCTGCTGGGAGGAAAGAGGGCTGCCTCATGAATCATCATCTCTGCTTCCTGCAGCAGCAAGACTTTCCTTGACAGCTTGACCAAAGTACTGAGCTTAAAGCTACCTACTGAATGAAATAGTGGGGACATAGGCCAAGGCAGCATAAAGTACAGTTAAAATCCTCCATATGAATTTACACTTGTTTTGTTAGAGAGAGGATGAATTAGGCAATTCACTGATAGTGAAGACTCTTGATTAATACCACGGAGGAAACCATGTTTTTATTGAAGAGTGTAGGATTGTGCTGAAAGACTGACCTGGAGCAGGTTCAAGGATTGGTGTATTTGTTGATGACTTTATTTTATAAGAGGTTTCTTCAGTGTTGCATATATATTGCAATATAAATGTGTAAATATATAGTACATAAATCAATATATGCAAGTAGAAAGTGGACTGCAGACATTTGGGCCTATACGTGAGGATCTCGGATGTCTAATTTTATACTACCAGGTCAAGACAGAAGCTTCAAATTGCTCTTCATATTCCCAGTCAGATATGTGCTACAAACAAGTATACCCACCTGAGAAGTTCTCTGTTCAGAGTTGGCACAAGCATTTTTCTCCACCACAATATTATATCATCTACATGCATCTAAAAAGTCAGTCTGTGCTTTATGGGACTCTTGTTTGGATGTTTCTCATACTTGTTCTCAAGTATGAGATTGTCCTGCACTATTTTCCTGTCTGATGGTAAATTACAATGCTGTTATGACAACCATCTTATGTAATAAACCATGAAAAAATTTTGAACTAGAGTGTAACAAAAATTACTAACTGCCAGTAATGTACAGTGTCTAATTGGTGCCATGCTTTTTAACCCCAGGGAAAGAATACTCTGAGAACCCAAACTAGAGAAGTGCATATCTTGTGATAAGAATATTTTTTAAATGTTTATATTTAGTTACTTCACAGTCAAACTATAGCTCCAATGGCAAGCAGCCTACACACTGAGGGGGCTTTTATCAAAGCTTAAGTGCTGGGTGGTACTATGCTGTATGCTTGTGTACAATATCCAATGGACAATAAATGAATGTTTAGACTTTGTGTAATTGTAACCTTTTGACTCATGCTTGCTTATAGCTGCTTATTCCATTTAAGTGTCTGTGTCGTAATGTGATGTCATCTCATACCTGGGACTATCATGCACCATGATCTGTTACCATCCATCAGTGGAAAATCTCCCCTTTTAAACTCACTGCCTGGATTTATTTCAGATACCTGAGATCTGCTGTTAGATGTACACAACAAAATGTTTATAGGCCTTATAAGAGCAGAACACTGAATGTTTGGCACTAATTTCTTTCATTGTCATAGAGAAATCTGAAAAAACTGCTAAACTAAAGTGAATCAGAGCTTCAGCATTCCTGCAGGATTTTTTCATGAACAGACACTTTCAAATAGTTTATGATGTAATCACAGCAACAGTGGAAAATCTTTGGGGGAAAACAAAACAAAACAAATGAACAAACAACAAAAACCACAAAACAAAGCAAAAAGGAATAAAAATGCTAAACACTTGGAAAGTAAGCCTCCTTATGTGCAAAGTAAATTATTTAGTCATGTTCTCTTCACGTTAAATGAAGCAAGAGATCACAAACTAAAAAACACTTAAATATGATTTTATAATTAATTATGGTTTGCCCTCATAATAGTATTTTAATTTCATTTAAATTGGTTATGCATGCATTGGATTTGTTACATAGTAAATGCATTTTTGTTCAGAATTTAAGTGAAGTTAGGCTTCATTTATGAGATGCACTCAGTGTGATCATTAAGTTCAATGTGAAGCTCAAAGAAGAAAGTGCCAACAGAGCATCATGTGCATACAGTATGATAGCTCTTATGTGAAGATTGGTAATTCCGTTGGGTCAAAAGCCTATTTTTTTTTTTTATTTGTTATACTGCAGTATTCCCTACCTATTTAAAACTAATCATATTCAGTGTAAAGTATTCAGAAGCAAAACACCTTGTTCCAGCTGATGATCAGACTGAGAAAATTGAAATAGTTCATGAAAATCCGTGGTTATAAATTAATGCCATTATCACAACAATCTCTGTCTAGTGAAGAGTCAAGTCCAACTTTCCCTTGGCACAGCTATTATTTTCTTCTGCAATAGAGATAATTCAGCTATTTGCCTCACTACTTTTTCACTAATAAAGGTGAAAGCCCAACAGTCCTGATCCCGGGCAGGGATATAGCTCTGTCCCCTGCTTAGATACAGATCCTGGCGGATTTGATCTGAGTCAGGGTTTGTTTAGGAGGGTGAAGGTTAAGAGATAAAGCAGTGGTGTGTATTCAGTTGCTGTTATTATCAAACTGGTTAGTAGCATTTAAACAATCAGGACTGTAAGATGAAGTAGATACAGACTAATTGTCACTAAATGTATGGTGGGTATCTATTGCAATAGGCCCCTGAACTTCAGTCTCTAGTAATAATAATGCACCATTTGTCGTATGTTCTAGGTTTAAGTGTTTAGTTTCAGAAAAAAAATAATTTATTCTGTAAAAGAATCTTCAAATAATTAAACTATTTTGACATATTGTGACCACAACTTCAAAAGTATCTGTTATACTTGTTATGCTGTACTTTAATATGGAAACTGTTGTCTTAATCTAACAAATGAAATTTGTTGTTTTAGTTATGAGATAAGTCTTCACTGATGGTCTGCAGTGAAGGTCCACCATGTATTCAAGCATTTGGATTTAAGGAATTTGGGTCACAATTTGTGTAAACAAATATTATTTCACGTTCAGTTGTCCCCTCACACCCAGTCTGACTGCCATACAACCTTAGGGATCCCAGAAGCACGTGCTGTGTTCTGAAGGGTCTGTTTCTGGACACACTTAGCTCTTGACAGCTCTAGGTATGTGCATGTTTCTCTGTCACGTGAGACTCAAGATGTAAAAAATGAGCATTTCACCTTAGGACTTAGTCTGAAGCATATTTTTTTATCCTATTTCAGGATCAGGCCTGAAAAAAGAGAAGCCATGTCACCTTTTTCTTCTTTATTATATAATTCTCAATAGTCAATGTATGAGAGAAGGAATTTAGTTCCTTATGCTGCACTTCTTATTGTTTCAGTTAGATATTTACAGTTAGATATTTACAAGGCTGAGTTAGGTGCCTACTGCAGATGCTTCAAGACTGCAGATTTTTATAGTCAATAAATGACTACATCTCTCAGTTTCTGGGTCTAGATACTTTAGAGATTGGTTCTAAACCACAACTTTCTCCTTGGACTTTCCAGCTAGATTAAGAATAGCTTTTGTAGATTATTGTTGTAGCTGCCTGTTACGTGAAAGGTGAGCAGGACCTTGAGAAGGAATGTAGATGCCCAACTGTTATTTGTAGCTGTCTGTGTGCAAAGATAAGTGTTTGAAAACTCTTTTCTTAAAGTCAAACAGTCCACTGCATCTTCTCAGTTGTGTCTCAGGCCTGAACCCTTTTGACCTTGCAAGATAGGATTTCCTGCACACATCTCACTATAGGCGCTCAAGTAGTGAATTGATTCTTTGACTAGATGCATAGAAATTTAAAAGCTTGTTCCCGCAGTGAGACATGAGACTCCCCATCACTAGCTTTGTAAAGGAAGAAAAGAGATGGTCACATGGTTGTTCTGGTGTCTTGAAGATGAGTACATACAGCATCCAGCATGTGTTTTGACACGACAGAAATCTAAGACTTGCACAGATCATGGGCTCTGCTCTCCTCTCTTCCCTGCAGCACCCCAAGATGTGATTGGGTAGAACTGAAAGCAAGGGCAGGAGCTCATCAACCAAATGGGAGGCCCGGAGTGAGGCCTCAAGAATTTATTATCGAGGTATTTAACTCCAAAAATATCCCACAGAAGCTGCTGTTAGAAATTATTCCTTAGCAATAATAGTTAGACTGACAAGACTCTTTTTGCTTTCTGAATATAAGCACAGATAAACAATTAGCATTTTCCTTACAGAAAAGTCTGTAGTCAAAATAATAAACATGATAACTGTATTAATTATAATTTTAGCTATATCTCAGTACAGCTACTCTTGGTCAAGATTTTAGTATTCAGTAGAAATCAGTCTTTAGTAGTCTATAGCAGCTTGAACATGCCTCACTTGACAATCTTGACAGAGACTGGAATTCTTACATCTCATTTCTTGCATTTGTTGAGAATTTTGCATAGAAGCCATAAGATTCTGCAACTTTGTCATTTTGCTTTTCAGTTTATACCAAATATTTACCTAAAGCTGAAGTGTTTTTCACCAAAAATTAATCTCAAATGAAAGATATGTTTACCCTGTCAAGAATTCCGGAGGTTAAGAAACTC
The DNA here is from genome assembly GCF_036169615.1 of Heliangelus exortis. NCBI lineage: Eukaryota > Metazoa > Chordata > Aves > Apodiformes > Trochilidae > Heliangelus > Heliangelus exortis. Next base: position 58,397,109 of record NC_092423.1, on the reverse strand, counting down.
TTGTCTATGTACCTGGGTTCCATTTTCGGTCACTTATATCCATTCTTCTGTAATAGTTAAAAACTCTTTTCATTGAGGATAATCATATTATTCTAGGGATGTACTGCAAACTGAAATAGCCTCTCATTTCTTTGAGTGTACTTTGCATCCTTTAGATCTTGTCTATTGTAATACTTTCTTTTTTGCCCTTTTTTTATTGGAAACCTAAGCTACCGTCTTCCAGGAGAATAACTGTAGACTTTTTGAAGTTTGAAGTTCTGAGCTTTCCTCCACCGCTCTCTCTTTTTGAATCCTTTTGACCTGTACAAGCAGCTGTAGCAGTTAAGATATAGATGGACGAAAAAAGTAAACTGGTGAAATGTGAATATGAGCACATGTCATTGAAAGTCCTGTCGGCTGGTCAATAATACTATGAAAAATAACATAAGCTAAGTCTTAATTCCTGTGGAGGTACACAAAAGGAGCTTGCATTTGGAGCCAAAAGGCAATCTTCAGTAGCCAAAAATGCATTGTAGTTTCCCTAACATTGAGCGAAAGATTTACATGGGGAAAAAATAACAGTGAAGGTATGTAAATCCAAGGGGAAAAAAAAAAGTGCTATGTTCTGAGAGGATTAAAGCCTAATATGACGCCAGGCCTCTATCCTTCTGGCAACAATGTGCCTGCCAGTACTTTGGTTGTTGGCAGTGGTCATTGTACCTTGTAAAGGTCAAGCAATAAGAGTGAGTCTTGTCAGTGCCACTTGGCCATGGGGCATTGCAGCAGCTCACTGAGGGGATCAACTGTGGATGCAACCAGGCAGGCAGACATGCAGGTGGATCCAGCTTATACTTGTCTCAGGTAAAACTCATGCAGGAACCTGTGCAAAAAGGAAGATGACCTATGATTTCTCTAAATCACAGGTGAATAGCAGTTTGCATCTGGGGATGATGGTCTTGTGCCCGTAGACAAAGGACAATGCGGGCAACAGCGTTTAAGACCTCAGAGATGGATGTCTTTGAGCTACCAAAAATTGTACTTTGTGCCACCAATATCAGATCATCAGAGGACCAGAACAAAGCTTATGGCAACCTTTCCTGCTCTGGTCACTTTGGACAGCAATCAGCCATTCCTTTAATCTGCTTAAGAGACAGGGGGAAAGTTCAGGTCCTCGCTAAAGGTAATGGAAGATATGCTGTCTTAATCCATGGACTCTGAGCTTCACAAAAATACATGGGTTATCAAGGCTGGATGCAACAGTCTCAGTTGTCATACATTCATTTCCCTCAGTTGAAAAATAAAAACAAAACAAAATAATTTTTTTTTTTTAAAGTGCTTATGGGATACTTCCAAATAGAAACAGAAAAGCAGCTGTGAAGATGTATTTGAATGTGGGCTTTACCATCTAATGGTGAAGAAAATCGAGCAGTTTTTTCTAGGGCAAAACTTCTATTTAAAGTTCTGGGAGTTTTGCTTAAGTATATCACTAAATAGGTTCTGCAGGATTTGGCTGTAAGTTTATGTTTGTTACTGGTTTCCAATGAACGGGCTTTTCTGAGATACATCACTTCAGTATCTAGCAATTTAATTAATTTACACAAATGTGTAAATTCCACCAAATAAGCTGTATTCAGGAATGTTATTTTTTTCTATAGCCTTTGTATGGCCTTAATAGGCTGGCTACCTCTTGCATTAGTAAACAGATTGGACTCCAGGAGTATTCTCACAGGAGGGCACAGTGTTGCAGCCTCTGAAAGCAAAATTCCCTTTTCTGCCCCTTCCCTTCCTCTTCTCAGTTAAGCAGCTGTAAAAAGCTTAACAACATTTCAGTGAGGCAGACCTGCAGTATCCCCACACACTGATGAACCTGGATGAATCAGTCCGTTTCCTTGCACAGCTATTTCCAAAGGTTCTCACTATATTTCTGGGCCTCAAGATCACTGGATTGCCTTCTGAAAAAAAAAAAAAAAAAGAAAAAGGTCAGCCCAAGGACACTTCTACAGCAGGCTACATGGCTCAGCCTGCGATGTTACCTCATTACCTCTCACTTTTTACCTTGTCATTTAAAAGCCAAGTGAACTTTATACCCTGTCAGAGAAAATATCTCCAGTGAGTGTACCTGAAGTAGATGCACTGTCAGGTATCAGGTTGGGAAGGAATCTGCAGCTTGACAGGATCCTTCCAGGAGCCAATGCTTTATCCATTCATATTTACTGCTGGGAACCATCATCTTCCCAACAGCTGCCCAGACTTTGCCTTTGAGGGATATGAACCTACTTTCAGGAACTATATTATTATTTATTATTCCTATAGTGCCATAAGTGTGCATGATGTTTTCCAGACTAATTAAGAAGACAGTTCCCTGCTCCAAGCAATTTTCAGTCTCCTTTGAACAATAGTTTACTGCTATTGCCCTCCAAGCCAAGCTCTCATTGAATAATTATAGATAGAGGGGGAGACAAAAAATGCACACATATAGAGATAATGCCACCAGAAAAAGAGAAAAAGATTAACTGATTTGATCTGATTGATTTGGTTTCTGACAAATGTGCAGGTATAAATATGGCCATGAAAACTAAAAATTTTCCTAAGAGAAGAACATTTTGGGCCAGCAGTGCACATTGAACAAATGAGAGTAATACTGTGGAAATTTGTAGACCACTGAGTTACACAACTTGAGACTTTGTCCCTTCAATGGAAATACTTGTGGCAATGGTGGTTTTCCTTTCTCCCTTGAGTAGTGTTGCTGCAGGACACAGGTGTTTTGTGTGTGTGATGGGAGGGTTCCAGTGGCTTTGGAGCTTTTGGACATGGGTTGACTGAAGTTTCTATATAGACAGCAAAGGCTGATGGGTAATTTTGCATAATGCAGCTTCCCAGTTAAAAAAAACCAAACAAAACCACAAACACAAAAAGCATTCCCAGCCCAAAGACTATGCCGAATTTTATTTGCCCTAGAGATCTCTTTTTTTAATCTAATGAAGAAAGCATGTTTGTCTGAGAGTTACACTTTAATACTTTCATCTCATAATAGAAGATTTACAGGTATAGACACAAACCAGTTTCAGCTCCCTCCTAGTTTAATGCAGATTAGGAGATGAATGCTCATGGGAACAATGCAGAAATGGTTCCACATGACTTCCTCTCACTGAATTGCTGATATAAGGCCCCTATACAGGGTACAATACCGACAGCAGGGAAAAGTTTCCCCTAATCCATCCACATCCTCACCACCACTCCCCATCATCCCCATTCCCTCTGAATAAAGTTATTAAAGTAGATCAGACTAATTAACTGTAGCTTATCCCTATTGATTGAACCAACGTCTGTTGTGGAGGTGCTGTAAGAATGCCTTTACTTAGTTGTGAAAAACATACATTAGGAAGGAAAGTATAGTTGGTTGTTTACTGGTTGCTTTTAGGGATTTTATCCATTTTTCCTTTTGTCTCACAGGTATGCTAAAATCATATGTGAAGGTATGTAAACATGCACGTAGATATCCTTTGCTGTATCATTTTTAGTTAATATTTGGATATAATTGGGGGTAGTATAAAACAAACAACAGCCCTTACAATGGTTCTACACGTTTTTCTTCTTTAGTCTTGAATATTAAAAATTACTTACAACTCTATCACCTTCAAGTGCTTATTATTAATAAACACTGAAGTCAACAGGGTCAGGTGGCTATTTTTGTTTTCCTGATTTGACATTTTTTTGTCTGGGCTTAGTGAGCAGAAATACAATCATGATGAGGATGCAAAGTTGCCTGTTCTCCTTAAGGCTTAAGTGTCCAGGCAAGAAGTACTTGTGAGCCTATAGAAAAGCTGTGTGCACCAGCCCTGTGTATAGGCAGGAGATCACACTGGGGCTGCCTCAAAAACGTCGTAATTCAGGTGTTCCATTAAGTAGTGCTAATGAGCCCTGGAGACAGATAAGATTGGTACAAGGACCTTCGAATCCTGGTTCTGCACAATCCAATGCTGGGAAAGGATCATACTATCCTTCCAATACCAGTTTAGAGATGGGTAATATCTTGTAGGGTTTGCTTTCATCTTGGGGGCACCCAACATAGATACCCAACATCTATATCTCAGCAAGATTATAAACTGTTAATCAAGAGTTCTTTCACTGCTTCATTAGTTGCACATTGCACTGTGGTAAAATGCTTCTGGTGCCCTGATAGGAAACAGAAATTAGTACATGTGGTCTGCCCAACAGTTGGGCATTACAGGCTGGAATCTGGTGTTGCAGGCAAGAATCTAAACAAGAGGAGGGTGGTCATTTATTAGGGTAAGCATAAATATGATTCACACACAAGTTTAGCCTTTTGCTTAGTGAATGATACAACGAGTTGCAAGGATCTCTAAGTTTGAATGCATGCCTGTTTCAGTATTTACACTAGATCAGACCTCTCTAAATAGGGCTCTAATAAATTCCTAACAGTATGGAATCAGAAGGGCTGCACAAGCCCAGAGATGTTAAACGCTCACAGGCTCTCAGTCCTATACTCATAACTCTTTCAGGTGCTGTGACTGTTGTGTGTTTGCCTGTGTGCTTAGAAAACCTTGGAGCAGGTAAGTGTTGGCTAAAATTTGAAGGCATGCATTATCAAAGTTTGCTGAGTCTGACCACACCACACAGCCCTGTTCATTTCGCTCTCACTGATGCTTTATTTTTGCTGTGTTTATACTGAAGTATTTTTAAAAAGATGGTGCTATAAACTTGTATTATTCATGAGGTACAAAATCTATCTCCTTGCTGATACTCTTCCAGTATTACATTAAGCATCTGACTAGCTTCTCTCATATGGAGCTCTTCTTTTTGTGCTCTGCCAAGGGGAAGTATAGTCTGTGTAAACCAATGTTTGTATTATAATAAGTTCTGTCTATAGTCAACCTGTAAGATAAGAATCAACTTAAAATTTTAATCTCTAAACATTTTGATTTCACCATCCAATCAAGCTCATTTTTAAGATGTATATGATACCTTATTGCCAATGCAGTCTGGATTTAGATAAGAACACACATTTCAAAACCTATACATCCCTGTTATAATTTATTCCTCTTGAGCCAAATCCAAGTCTGTTTCAAAATGATCAAGGCCTTTGCCTAGCAGTAGGAAAAACTTCTAATCACTGGATTTCATGATCACCCTCTTTAAACACAATAAATTCCAAAATACCCAAAAGGAGGAAAATCAATAGGCCAGAACATCATTATTGCAAAGAAAAAACAACAGCAGCCAAGCAAGAATGTGTGGACCACACGGCCAGCAAAAGAGATACAGTAAAAAAATTGTCATTCACTTGAGCCTTTAACTAGAGGAAAACTTAGGTACTGTTGATTTTGCACAGCATTGTGCTTCCTGTTGAACATTTTAAATGGGTTGAAAGGCATAGCAGACACCTTTGCTTGGATTCATAAATAGGTTTCCACCTCATATTAAAGGCCTGAGTTTAATTTGTTTAATATTCCCATCACTAATGATGCCTATTTAAGACATCCTTTTAAAAGTTTGGAACATTAATTTAATGGAAAAATACCAATACCACTCTAAGAACTCTATTAGATTTTCTCCCTGTTAAATTAATGTTACTAACTTTTAATGGATGTTGTAATTAGATGTTATTATTAACAGGAATATTACCCAAATTAAAATCAGACCCTGAGAGAGAGACAACTTGCGTTTACAAGTGCATTAAGCATTAGTATCTGGACATTATATATACAAACTAGTGGAGCCAGATGGCCTTCACTTTGTTTTTCCCCTGTAACCTGCTACAGAACCAGGCACACATAGTTTTGTTAACACATAATGTCTCTGAGAACAGCACAACCATTAATGCACACAGTTACGAAAGGAAGTGATGGTTTCTATACCAGTTCTGGAGTAGGAAAGGGGAGCTCCATCTCCCAATTTCACACTCAATTTAAAAGGTCACTCTCAAACCCTCCTGATTGGGTTCGGCAGCTTGAAATTGATTGTTTTGGTTGTAAAGCTTGCCTGCCTTCCTAGCCAATTTAAAAAAAAAAAAAAAAAAAAGAAAAAAAAGAAAAAAAGGAAAAAAAGGAAAAAAGAAAAAAAAAAAAAAAAACTGCTAAGCTACTAGCTTATTATTAGCTGGAGAGCAGTGTGAGAAGGAATGCCATGAATTTAGAGCAACTGATCCAGTCTATTTAGGGCACAGGGAAAATGACAAAGCTGCTACCATTCATGAAAGGTGAGAGAAAGAGTCCTTCCTTGTTCTTCTCTGTGTTTACAGTTCTGGCCCACTTCAAACTCAACATTTCTGCCATATGCTCTTGCCACATATGTATTGGTTAGGACTTAGGTTTCAGGTGAGGTGAAACAGGATCACTTTTACTGAAAGGTGACAGTTATCTCAGCAGCACTGTCCTGATATTTTGGGAGGTTTTTTCCTTGTGTTTCTATAACACTAATGTACCTTACATCAGCAAGTAGAAAAGTCAAAATTCTTTTGTCATTACCAGCAAATTCTAAGCTACTGGCCTTGAATTTAGACTCCTGTTTATTTCTTTGGAAAAGAAGTAGCCTGGTTGTATTTTGGAAGAGAAATGTTTATGTTGTGTACAAGCTGAGTTGCTATTCAGAAAATATGCGCTGAAATATGTATTGCTTTAAAAACAAAGAATTCAAATTCAGTAATAGCTGATTGAACAATTTGATCCAGAAAAAAAGAAATAAATTAGTAGAAAGCAAATTTAAGAAATTAGAGGAAACAATATATGAACTAAGCATAATGAAACATGACTTGTCCTGTCCTAAAAATTTATGATACAAATCTCTCAAAGAAGTAATAAAGTAAAGATGCAAACTTCAGGCATTGCCTGTTGGTGCTCCCCTTTGCACTGGTAATTCCTTGCTCATGTCAGAGCTGCAGTGGGATCAGCTTTCTGAATTTCAGCTCTAAGGGATATGCCCATGACACAGAAGGCACAAATTTCAATGAACAAATAAAAACTTTGTTTGGTTTTTTTTTTTAACTTTTTGATTGCTTGCTATACCTAAATAGTCGGAGCAGCTATTATTTTGGAATGTGTTGCTGCTGGCTCAGAGCTCAATCTACCAGAATAAGGAAAAAGCTAATTGCTTATTTTCTTTCACAGTTGCTTATTGATAAAATATAACATACTTTTCCCGAGATGCAAAAGGGTTGTGAATTTCAATATGTGTTTTCAGGTAAGAAACAAAACAAAACCACAAAACCCAGAAAAAACAGGAATAAGCATATAATTTTTCTGTTTGGGTTGGGTTTTTGTCTTCACTCTTTTAGTGAACAAGATAGAAAATATGTAGTGGAAGAAATGGAGAAAATTAGCAACTTCCCCTCCTTGGTGAAAACAGTTCTTAGTTAAATCAGAGGGAAGAGAAGTCCCAGCTCCAATAACTGACCTAATGTCAAGAAAGTGTAATTATATCATAGACATCCTGTTGAAAAAAGAAATACCTATGTCGAACCCATGAGTTCCTCAGTACTTGCTTTTGTATGCCTGGCTGTCATTTTAGTGTTAAACCATGACCCTTAGCTCCCTCCCCACTCCACATCACTCCTACATCAAGGAAACATTTCGCTTTTATAGTAATCAGCATCCTCCCCTGACACTTAAGAAGTATGTACTGATGCTGTCCTACAGTGACTTTGAGAACATGTGACAAAGCTGAAACTTTTTTAAGTGACGAGATTCTGAAGAAAAGTTTCACAGACAGCAGCAATCTTGCTGTTCCTTGACCACCAGTACTGTCTGAGGACATAAATACACTTTGTGTAAACAGACTGCTTCAGAAAAGGACCTGAACTTTCAGTCAAGTTCTAAAAGACAAAATCAAAGCAATTCTTATTATCTTAGTTACAGCTATTAAATAAATAACTAAACAGGTGTAGATTGAAAAGCTTTGAGAAACCAGTCTGGAACAAAAAATCACATCTTTTAATATATTTTTTAATTTTCACCTTTCGCATATCTGTTTTCTTCTATAAACAGTGTGCCAAAGGATTCTTCAAAAGCAAAATTCTACTTACTCATAAATACTCAATAGGCTAAGTGCCTCTGTGTTCACATCACGGGCTTTATCTTTGCTGCTACTGCATTTTGGTTTTCTATCACTGAAAAGCTGGCAGATTTGAGAGCAAAATGATGCATGTTTTGATGAATGAGATAATACTATTATTATACAACTAATTACTCTATCACATAAATAACAAATATTATATTATTGCAAAAATAATAGATTTTGCCCTCCATAAAGTGTACATACTTTGAAAGGTGCAAGGAGTAAAGTAGAAAGAATGAAAACATTACCCCTTCTTATGACATTTCTGTCTTTAAATATAAACTAGACACTCATGCTGTGATAGTAGATTGGCTTCATAAGCAAAAATATTTTTCATTAATCCTTCATCCTTTCTGTTACAGGATAGAAATTCTTACCTTTTTTTATTCCTCCCCCCCTAACATTATAGCTACTCCAAGAGTAGCCACACCCAGCCTGCAGGCTGGATACAAATTGATGGAGTAATGCTCCAGGTGCCCTTCCTGTCCATTTCCAAGAGCCTCACAGATGCTGCAATTGACTAGGTTCTGCATCATACAACATTTTTCAGAAGTGCATTCCATACTGTGGCCTTTAGGGATGTGTAGTCTCCTCCTACCTTCATGTGGTCAAGTGTCATAGCATCAAAAGGTAGGCTCCCCCGTTGTGAGGTATCTGTTCTTCCATCCACATGATGAGAGTGGAGTGTAGGTATAGCCTGGACCTCCTCTGGTCAAAAAAAGCTGGGACATGTCTGTCATTATAAATACTCTGAAATGCAGGTACACTCCTCTGATGGGCACCTGGCACGTGAATTGCAGCCGCCTGGTTTTTAGCCATGAATGAGAATCTCATTACATTTTTGTGTTATAGGTGGCAAAAGGGTCCTCACTGAAGTCTTCTGAGCATCTCTGAACTTTGCAAGTTAACTATAATCTTATTGTGAATATGGGCTGTTTTTTCATCCTTCCTTCTAGAGGAAGGGAAAACCAGAAAGTACTAGAAACAGGAAAAGCCTTGTGACGGGAGGGCTTCCACACTTTCCATATTTGCCTCCAAATGACAAGCTCTCTGCAAATCTTTTGCCACCTTTTTTATTTTCTCAAGCTGTCTATCCCTAATGTGAAGAGAGAAAGATTTATGTGGTTTTTAAAGTGAACCTAGATAAATTTCTTTAAACTGGATGACCTCTGACCCTACCTCATCCCTCCCCTTTTCACTCAAAGATGGATTCCCATTGACTTAAATGAGAGTAGGATCAAGTCCTCAGTTAATGATGTCTGTTAATATTACGCAACATAATAGATTGCAAGTAAAACGCATGAAGATCAAAAAGGAGCTAGTTAGCACGAGTAAAGGAAAATGCACTGGTGTGTAGAAATTGGTGTGACTGGAGCATCCCCCTTGTTTGTGCTCAGGCTTGGAAAGCATGTGAGGACGTTTTTTCTCAGAAGTGATGCTCTTCAGACCCTTTTCCTTACATCCGCCATTCACATGGATTCAGTAAGAGGAAATGTGCAGGGTTTCAGGACTGCCTCTTGGACTACCAAGCATTCCCCGCCGAGGGTCAGCAGTTAACAGCTACAGCTCAAAAAGCATCAGTGGGGAGATACCATCCCAGGCACAAGAGTATGAGCCAAAGGTAATAAGCACACCAATATCTGAAGAAGATAGTGTGTCACTGGTTCTTCAGATTGAATTGTGACTCGAAAAAATAAAAAAAAATGGTGAGCAATCTCATTTTAAACCCATAGAGTTCTTGAAGGATTCAGATATTAGGGAGATTTAAAGCTCCTCATTTAATCAAAACTAACATTTTTAAAACATATTTAAAAAAAAAAGCATATATGCAGGTAAAAATTTATTAATTTATGTAACTCTGGATCTCCAGGTTGCTGGTCTCCATGACATAGACCTTAGCTTTTCAGCCACATTTTTTTCTCCCCTCAATGAAACCAAAAGGCTGAATTATTTTGTATGATCTTGTGTCTTCCAGTTTTCTGCTTTCATATATATGCAAACCAGGAATTTTTTGAGGAAGAGCAGAAGATAGAAAAGTTATCTTTAATCCACTTTAAAGCTCTTCTGCTTCTGTTGGAGCTGGCATTTATAGTACTTGAAAGGATTATAACTTTTTACTGTATAACTAATGAGCAAAATCACTAGCCCATCTAGGCCACTTATCAACAAATCTGAATACCTAGTGAAGAACTCAGTGCTGTTGCATTTTATTAAATGTTCTCACTATAGGTGACAACCATGGATTTTGAGAATGAGAAAGGCTACATACTCCAAAAGGGAGGAAGTTTATAAAAGGATTTTTGTTTCATTCATGCTGTGATTTAAGTAGCATCCCAGTTAAAATATTAAACTTCAGGTCATTAACTTGTCAAAGTGATTTCTAGTTTAAAACTAAAAACTGGCTGAAATGTAATCCTTTCCATTCTTCATATATCTAAAGACAGTGATTTTAGGTCATACTGTTGAAACTACATGCATCATCTAAGCTAGTGATGGACTCATGTCATACCTTACAGATGAGGCTATGCAAAAAATTAATTTCCAAGGAAATAAAATATCAGAGGTTTGGCCTCTCTTTTGTTAAAAATAAAACTATTTTGTGAAATTGCAGTTTTTCCTTGGCAAGTGTAGAAAACATTGGCAATTATATGCTGTTCATTGAGTTTCAACCAAATAGCAGATCATCTATAGCAGATGATTTACACAAGTAAATTGACCATGTCTCATGAATCACTATTAACTTCTACACTTCAAAATAGGCACATGTTAAATTAAGACCAGCATTATCTCTTGACACTGATGTCATGTTGCTGCCCATCTCAGTGTTTTATAGTGAAATTGCTTCATTTCTTTTTCATTAAAAATCTAAATGCAGCATCATACCAATGATATACTATATATATTACATATATATAATTAGTGTATATACATCACAGAATCATAAAATTGCTCAGGCTGGAAGAGACCTTCAAGATCATTGAGTCCAACCTTGTCCTAGCCCTATTACCCTATTCCTGATGTTCCACAACCAATCCATGTCCCCAAGCACCACATTCAGATGACTTTTAAACACATTCAGGGATGGAGACTCAACCACCTCCCTGGGGAGCCTGTTCCAGTGCCTAACAACCCTTTCTGTAAAGAAATTTCTCCTGACATCCAACTTAAATCTTTCCTGATGCAACTTGAGGCCTTTTTCCTTTGTCCTGTCATCTGTCACCAATGAGAAGAGACCAACCCACTCTCACTACAACCTTTTTTAAGGTATTTGTAGTGATAAGGTCTCCCCTCAGCCTCCATTTCCCCAGACTATACAGCCCCAACACCCTCAGTCTCTCCTCATAAGGGATGTTTTCCAAACCCTTCACCAGCTTTGTTGCCCTTCTTTGGACTTGCTCCAACACCTCGATGTCCTTTTTGTGCTGAGGTGCCCAAAACTGAACACAGAACTCAAGGGGGGGCCTCACCAGTGCTGAGTACAGGGCCAGGATCACTTCCCTAGTCCTGCTGGTCACACAGTTTCTGATACAAGCCAGAATTCCATTGGTCTTCTTATGAGCTTAATATGAGCCACTTGGCTCATATTCAGCTGCCTTTCAATCAATACACCAAGGTCCATTCCTGCCAGGCAGCTTTCCAGCCACTCCTCTCCAAGCCTGTAGCACTGCCTGGGGTTGTTGTGACCAAAATGCAGGACCCAACACTTGGCCTTATTGAATTTCATACAGCTGGCCCCAGCCCAATGATCCAGTCTGTCCAGGTCCCTCTGTAAAACCTTTTTACCATCCAGCAGATGGACATTCCCTCCCAGCTTGGTGTCATCTGTGAACTTAGTGAGGGTGCATTCAATTCCCTCATCAAGATCATTAATGAAGATGTTAAATAGGAGTTGCCCCAGCACTGATCCCTGGGGGTCACCACTCATGACTGGCTGCCAACTGGATTTAACTCCATTGACCACAACTCTTTGGGCCTGGCCATCCAGCCAGTGTTTAACCCAGCAGAATGTGTGCCCATCCAAGCCATGGGCAGCCAGCTTTTCCATGTGGATATATGGGGGACATTGTCAAAGGCTTTACTGAAGTCCAGGTAGACTACATACACAGCCTTTCCCTCATGTACTAAGCAGGTCACCTTGTCATAGAACATGGTCAGGTTTGTCAAGCAGGATCTGCCTTCCATGAACCGATGCTGACTGGGCCTGACTGTATGGGTGACCTTTAATTGATCCATAAAGGCTCCTGAGATTAACCGTTCCATGACCTTCCTGGCACCGAGGTGAGACTGACAGGTCTGTAGTTACTGGGATCCTCTTTCTGGCCTTACTTTAAGATGGGTATCACATTTGCCAGTTTCCAGTCTAATGGGACATCCCTGGTTAGCCAGGACTTCTGAAAGATGATGAAAAGAGGCTTGGCAACCACATCTGCCAACTCTCTTAGCACTCTAGGGTGTAAACCATCTGGCCCCATCAACTTATAAGGGTCTAGCTTATGAAGCAGGTCCATAGCCATTTCCTCATGGATTATATAGGGCCTAATATGCTCCTCATCTCTGTCTTCTATCTTAAGGGAACAACTATTCCTGCTACTAAAGACTGAGGCAAAGAACGTATTATTAGTACCTCAAACTTTTCTTGATCCTCGGTCATTGTGTTTCCCTCTTTATCTAATAAAGGAGGAAGATTCTCCTTACCACTCCTCTTGTTGTTGGTATCTTTATAGAAGCATTTCTTGTTATTTTCACCACAGGGGCCAAGTTTAGTTCCAGTTGGTCCTTGGGGCATCTAATTTTCATTGTATCTTTGTAATCCTAATCAAACTAATCAGTTCATTCAAAATTTTGACTGAAAGTAATAATTTGCATTTTCCGTGGGGCTATCACTTCTAATTGGGTATGGTATTTTTCCTTTCAATCTTAGTACAGACAGTTTCAGCCACCTTCATTTATTATTAATGATGACGTACCAAACACAATATATACATAACTTGTCTCATATTTAAGGGAAAATGGCTGATAACAAAAAGTCAATAGTAACCACAACCTGTTTTCCTTAGGTAGAAAAATCAAGCATAATGACAATTTGGTTTTGAAAACTGGAGGCTGCCAAAGTAGATAAACTGCAGTATTGGTCTTATTAGCTCCTATCACTCTCCTCGTAATTACCCTTTCTGTCCTAGAGTATTGAAGATTTTGTTGAAATGTATCTGGATTCCAAATTAATCACTCATCTTTGTCTCCAAATGCTTATAGGACAGCAGGATCCCAGAGCAGGGGGCAGCCTATACCCTCACTGTGTGAGAAAGTTGATAATTCCCAGCATTTTTATGCCTTGTGTTCAACAGTTTCTTTCAAACACTACCAGCATAGAATAATACTTTGCCCTCCTTATTCATGGTCTTTATACTGGTGCTTCACCAGCGGATGTTGTGTCTACAGGTTGGTTTTCAATCAGATGTTATTAATTAACACCTATTATTGTGCAGGAAAAACGATGACAGATTTGAAATCAAAAGGGCAATAAGCAATCTTCACTTTTTTTTTTGCTCCTTCTGGTGAGTGAATTTATCTGGTGGAAAAAACTTTATTTAGAAAACTTTGTATAGTCTTCAAATTCAAGTTTATAATGATCAAATGGTTAAAATTAAAATACACTTTTTAAGTCAAGAAGCAGGTACACTGATAGCACCCCTTCACTTCTTCTGAATGTTTGAATAAAGACAGCCAAATATTTACTTCTTGTACATTATTCTACCATTTCAGTACCAAGCCTTCAGCTATTGTGGATGCAGATGCTGAGACCTGATATATTCTGGTTAGAGAAGGGGAAGATTCTTTTTCCTAATTGTAAGGAAGCAAGAAGTATACAATGGGCAGAATGTCTATTAATAAAAAACAGAGTCATCCAAAAGCTTTTCTGCTAGTATATACATGGATGATTTTATCTAATACAACAGCAGCTTGTACACTTATACAATACAGTGGTGAATTTAAGGAACATAGAGATTTCTGATCACTCGAGGTCAGGATGAAATAAAGGTGTCTTTCCCCTTGACTGTAGTGAGGGTTTGATTTCACCTCGGCTTAGAAGTCTGTCCTTCTAGGTAAAAAATTTCTTAAAACTGGTGATGATTTCTTGTCCAATAGATTACTAGGAGATGAAGATATCTAAAAGAAAACAAAAACTTCTGACAACGGGAAGCATGGATTAACTTTACAATATTAAGGTGTTATTTTTGTTCAACATACTTATTTTCATCTTATCATTAGTAAAATTTATATGTGCTCTGCTCTGTTTCTGTGCATACAGTAAAGACAAACTGGTAAATAATTACTGGATTCTTATAGTATATAGCAGATTACAGGCAAAATCATTTCAGTTATGAAAACTGAAATGAACCTTGAAATAACACCTGTATACTTAGAAGTGACACCTAAAAATATAGAACATCATATTGAAAGTTAATATAGAAAGGTACAATATTTATTATTAGCTTTGAAAGAAAAGAAAGTTAAATAAAATTTGCTGGTAGTAAATGTATTTAACATTGATACATGCCACACACTTTGTACAATTATGAAACGAAGACCAGAAAGCACTGGAATGTGCTTGAAATTAAGTCAGCAATAAAGATGTATTTCAGCCCATAATTGAACTGGACCCTTATAGGAAGAGTCAGACTCTTCTTAATTCTTTTTCAAGTTTCTCATTACACCAAAGAATTGCACTGTACTGGAAACTGAATTGCCTCTCCAGTGGACGTCTTTTCTAAGTGAAAAGCCACTTATGGAATGTAAGCATTTCAGATGTTCATTAGCTTTATTGTATCTTCCTGTTCAAAGATTTCCTAAGTTTGCAGAGCTCAAAATGAAAACTGAATTTTGCATTGCATTACTAGCAACACGAGGACAGTGGATTAACTGTTTTGCTGTAAATCAGTTTAATTGTTGTCACTATAAATGTAACTGGTGATTTTTTTAACAATAACTAACAGTATAATACAGTATTTCTATGTATAGCAAACAGTTCAAGGGACTTAATTACACAGTTACAGACACTATGTTCTCACCATGTAATTCTAAAAATTCTTTATAGCAATAAGGAGCAACGGAAATTCATCAATTTAGGAGTGAAAAAATGTTTCTCACTTAGACACTGATAAGATACTTAAATCATTGCTTTATCACTAGAATTCTCACCAGGTTGTAGCTGGATTCAGAATTTCAGTTTTAAAAGGTAATTTTAGCCACTGAATCTAATAGCAAAAATACC
Organism: Heliangelus exortis; assembly: GCF_036169615.1. NCBI lineage: Eukaryota > Metazoa > Chordata > Aves > Apodiformes > Trochilidae > Heliangelus > Heliangelus exortis. The sequence goes on along the minus strand of NC_092423.1, from coordinate 58,381,784 downwards.
AGATAAAGATAGAAAAGATAAGCATTTAAGTTGTATTTTGGGGGTTGCTATAAGTGTACAGCAATTAGCATCACTGGAAGTACTGCCATGAAAATTATAAGACTACACCAGAGAATTACTTAAAATAGACCTTTAATATGTGGAACCTGACAGAGAGTGAAGCAGAGCTCTGTCTTATACCTAAAAGTCTAAAAGTAAAGGCAAAAGCTAAAAGCCTCTGTAAAAAAAAAACAAAAAAACAAAAACAAAAAAACAATTAACCCCTGTCTCTACAATGACAGCACTGATTTTGGTGAGCAAGTCATTAATCACTTACATGTGTAAAACTTTGGACTGTAACTGAAGTTGGAAAAGCATTCAGGGGCTGCTATAGAAGTAAACTGAAGTACTCCTCACATTCCCTTTGGATCTCTTGCATCCCACATTATTTGAAGTGCTGCATCACTTTGAAGTGCATTGATATCCAGGTGAAGCATGAACCACAGACAAAGCTTACACTGGTTACAGGCCATCAGCATCAAATATCAGATTTAGGGGACTCAAGTAAATTAAGGCTTCTCTGCACAGAAAAAAAAAATGCCTGTGAGTTTCCTGGCTGGGAAAACCCCTATTGCTTCAAAAGGAAAAGTGATGATTGCTGGTTGTGCACACAACTGGCTGGCTGGCTGGTTCCCTAGCTTCTCACTCTGCCAAGCACAGTACATCTGTGTTAATTGGAAATGCAGTGGGAACAAGTGTAAAGGAAAACAAGTAATACTACATATACTCAAGTACTTGCTGACTGAAGGTGGAAAAATCAAAAGCACCGTTTCAAGTGAAAAGAGCACAGAGGAGAAGCAGAGCTAAACACAATCTGCAGTTGGCTGGCTTCCTTGCTCCCATGTAAATGTAGGGATGTTTCTACACACTGTGTAATTTTGATTGTTTACACTACTAGTGAAGAACACTTCTAATCTGCAGACACTGCCATTACTTTCTTGATAACTCTCTGCCAGGATGGATGAGACATCCAGTTTCACCAAGAGGAACATCTTTCCAAGGAGCAGAACTGCATCTAAATTCCTGGAGCTCCTATGGGATCTCACTTCTCTTTTTCACAGAGCTCAGGAGAAAAAATTGTCACTCATGGGCCATTCACCAGATCCCCTCTGTGTGCCCAATGGAGAAGAGAGCCACAGAGCTAAGAGCAGAAAGCATGGCATCCAACCACTGTCAAGTCCCTCTTTGTCACAGCTGTTCCCACATGGCTGTGAGAAGAGGGAAAAGGAGCTGGGCTGGGGAGGTGGCAAGCAAAGCACAGAGATGGGCTGTACAGAGAATCTTTAGGGAAAGGACATTTGGGAGACATACAGAAAATACACTCATTGCATGTTTTCATCAGTTCTCAGGCCTGCTCCTCTCATTGCAGTCTTCTGAGTACCTACCTGCCTCATTGTCATTTTTGCTGCTCTGTAATGAGTGACTTGAGATGTCCTGCATTCTGGACAGGGGACCTTCAAGGCTGCTGTAACAAGCATACAGTCTTTCTCTCATTACTAGAGATCGGACTTTGCAGTAACGGAGAGGAAAAATTCAACCTGCTCTAGTATATCTGCCTACATTAGTAATGAATTCCTACACAACACATGAATTCAGCAACAGCATTGTTACTTTTGCCTAAGCTATAAAGGAACTAATATGGTTTGTGTGATGGGAATAGTCCATAGCCATGACATTTGGATCCAGGTAAAGCAATGTCTTCAAACAGAGGGTTAAACTCAAGGTTATGCTAGCCTGTCCTCTTAAATGAACATTAAAATATCTCTGAGGGCCAAAATTCACTGCCAACTACACATAAACAACTCCAACTGACTTCAGTAGGAGTTTTCTGTGTGTATCCAGGAGCAGTTTTTAGAGCTAAGAATATGCATCAAAGTCCAAATAGCAAATCTTGGTTAACTGATATTCTATTCATTCATTATTTTCAAATGTCGATAAGGCTTTCTCTGTCTAATACAAAATTATTTGGTTGTCACATTTTTAATGAAGGCTTTTAATTACTCTTTATATACAATATTGTACTCTTGTTTTGCGGTTTCTTTTGTGCATTTAACCAAATCCCCTGTCTATAAGAAAACCTGTCTACATTAGGGTTTGGGTCAAACACAGCCTTTGTTTTTTTTGTACAGATGATGCTTTCAATTTCTAGCAGAAATTCTGGAAGGAAAGACCTATATTAGACTTGAGGTATAGAAAGAGGAAAAATGGATTATGTTTTATTGGAAAATGTATATTTAGTTGTCTTTTGGTAGGAGTAAATGTGATTATAGTGAAATGCTATATGAGTTGCTATCTAATTTCTTGGGGAAGGGGTTGCAGTTCTAAAAAATTACAAGCAGGACTAAGCTTTGTCCAAAAATGAGAGGACCTGTGGCTAGTAGTGTCTTTGAAAAGGTGGCTTTGGATAAGTCTTTTCATTGCCCCAAAATCCCTGGTCTTGGTTCCCACAACAACAAAGGAGTGGAGGCTGTAAATGCTGACAGTCTTGGGTCTCAGCCACCATAATGCCTATCCCAGGGGTGACTCAAGAGCTCTCAGATCAGGTGTAGGCTTCCTGCATGTGTTTGACCTGTCTGCTGGACAGGCCACAGACATTTTTAGGAGGACATGCAAAGATGTAAGGCATTTGCATAGCCACAAAACACCGCACTGCCCATATAATGAACTGTGGGTCTATGGGATAAATCATTTCCATGGGCATTTAATTTCAAACTGTTAATGTTTAAGCAGGGAGCAACAAAGACAGGACAGGCTTTGGAAAGGTATTAACTGGGTGGAAAGGGGCAATAGAGGACACCAGCTTCCCCTCTGCCCCACTTATGACCACACAGAAAGGCTCTAATTTTCTCAGCCTTGGTACTTTTAAGAACCCCATGTCTTCATGGGCCACATCCATAAGAATGAAGCAAAATCTCCATCCCCAAAGCCAAAACATGAAGAGTGTCTGCCAGTCTTTCAGTATTATTTGCAAGCTGTATGTGAAACAAGCAGCAAGGCAATTTTGGAACATGAAAGAGTTGCATAATTTTTTTTATATTCAGAAGTACATCGGCATATGAATGAATGCTTACATATAAATATCTATCTTTGTAGATAGTATAGGGGGAAATGAAAGTGATATGTAAAATGCAGGGGCTGGAACAACTTGACACCTGTACTGGTGGCTAGTTTCTTCAAGCCTAGATAACAAACCTCAAATATTAATCAGCTTTTATGTTTCAAATTCTAGTGCTCTTTAATTGCCTTAGTACAGAAAGTCTCCTGCTTTGGTATCATGGAAGGGCTCAAATGTAACAAAAATAAACACATTAAATAAATAAATAAATAAGCCCAATCTCCTAGGTACTAATTTGCCATGGATTGTATTTAAGTCCTCATCCATTATGTGAATTAGAAGTGAAACAAACACTGGCATCAATACTCTATTGCAGCTAGACCAGCCTGAGATACAAGTGAGTGTGTGTCCTGGACAGTTTGTATTGATGCTGTCCTGAGTATCACACTCATCAATAATGGAAATAATTGCATTTTAATAATTAAAAAACCCCCATCATTTTCACAGAGGTAGAAATGATGACTTTGTTTCCTCCCTGCAGTTTATCTACCTTCTAATGACAGGAATGATTCTCCTAGCAGCTCATTTATGAAAACACAAATGCACACAAAGAAATCTGCCTTTATTCAGGTGAAATAGTATCATATGTCGCTTAAATGTCAACTTAGCAATAAACTGCATTGGGAGATTTGAAATAAAAGCTGAAATATATGGAGAAAGAGTAGCCACTTCCCCCCTGGCCCTATTTTTGTTACTGTCCTGAAAATGGGCCAAGAGAAGTCACAAAAATTCTTATTCTGATTATTATGCTTTGAAATTTTTGGACTAGTTTGGTATTCTGATTCTAAACCCTTCAAAATATGTGGATGCTTAATCATGCAATAATCTCATACTGGATAGCAACTGAGTCTGTACAACATTTTAAAGTAGATCTAAAAAGTTTGGATCTTAGTTCTCACGATCTCTTGCCTTTGTAGTTCTTAGTTCTTTAACAGTTCTTTCTTTTGTTTTTCTTAATTCTTTCATATAATCTTTGAATGAACTCGATTTTTTTTTTTTTTTTTTTTTTTTTTTTTTTTTTCTTTTTTTTGTAGGCTGTAAAACTAACTAAATCACAAAATAAACATGTTGACAAGCTAGTCCCATGTTATCTTCTCACTACTCTTTTGCTGCTGGGAAAACATTGAGGATATTTTGCCCAGATGGTGTCCTCTATCTGTGATTTTGCAAATAAACCATACCCAAAATGACATACCCAAATGTCTGGGAGACTCTGATTCCTGAAAATTGATAATAAATAAACCAAGAGAAAGGAAACAAAAGTGTAATAAAATTCACTTTACTCTCTGAACACATTGTTATGTTGATTTGAAAAAGTGCATAATGAGGAATGAGTGGATTGCCTGGCCTCTATAGTAGCCAGAGTAGTTTAGATTATTGCTCTCTTGTTCTCTCCCTTTTGACTACAGTCCTGATTCAAACTGATGCGACTAGGATAATGTTCAACAAAAAACTATGCATGAAACTCACCATAAATCAGACACCAACTTTAGAACCTTATGGCTCTCTGCCTTGACAGTATCTGAATTAACATCCAAAGAAAAGTCCTTTAAACATGTGTGCTAAATTTTCTCACTCAAATGCCAGTTTATGAGATGTCTGTCACACTTGAACACTTTATACTTGAAGAAAAATATATATTTTATAAAATACTTATAAACTCTCTTCACTCCAAACCGAAAATTTTATGACAGGTCTCTCCTAAAGATAGCTTAATATTATCTTCTGTGAAAACAAACTCAAAAAGCAAATATTTCTGCTGTATCCAGCAAACAAAAACAATCTACACCTATGCCTGAAACTAAATGGACACATAAATACTTGGCCACCTCAGGTTTTAAAAACATAAGGATCTAGATGAGCATTTATTTGTAATTTCGTATTTGTCTATATAGCAACACTATATTGAGAAAACAATCACCTATATGTAAAAAAAAAAAATAAAATCAAGTTCTTCCTTCCTTTTAGAAATATTTTTGATAGATGCCAAAGCAAAATCTAGATGAATAAAGCCTATTCATCTGGACTGCTATAAAGCTTATGCTGTGGCTGTAAAATCTATACTAAAATTTCAAGTAGGCGTTTAAGATTTTAAATCCTTATTGAGATTAAAATTAGAAGTACCAGATATCAACATAAAAATTCTCTCAGAAGCAAAGGATATTCTCTCTCTAAGCAAAGGATGTCCTTCCATTATGCCAAAATGAATAACCTAAACCCTTTTTTGTTTCTTTACCCTCACTGTTTAGCATTGTGTCATACCTATTTCTTTCATTAAAGCTACTTAGCAGATTAATTCAGCAGAAATAAGCACCTTATTGTTGATTATATAAATGATTCAGGATGTTTGACATATTTGACAGAATGGCACAAATTGCAGCCTTACCCTGTGCTTTGCTTGTGCACATTCACCAGCACCACCTCTAGGATCATTAAAAGTTCAGTTAATTCAGTAGCACTTTGCACTGAGGAGTTTTACTGCAACGATTAGGTTTTCAAAGATAGCAGCAGGCCCTTCCCTCCCAGCCCAGCTTGCCTTTCAGGCTGCAGTGAAAGTGAACAAATAAAGAGAGGGGAAAAAAATGAAAATACCTGAAGAGAATAAAGAACAAGGGTGATGGGGTAAGATGGATTACTTGAATTTTCCACCAATCACTGAACAACACATTGGCTAAAGCATTGATTGATGAAGTATTTAAGTCGTCAATCTCACATCACAAGCCTTTTTACAAATGGCTGCAGAAAGGGGCTGACATCTAGGTGGTATCAATGGAAGTTGGCTTTGCTACAAAATATAAGAAAGACCTCTACTCCACAATTTGCTCTCTTGCAAGGTGTTCAATAACCACTTTCGACGGCCACTTTGCCAGCAAATGTTTCACTTAAAATGTTGGTATTTTTTACTCAGGACTGCTGTCCACCTCTAAATTTATAGGCCTTTACTATGGGAAGACTTTTCTTTAGGTTTTTATCAGATTATTTTCCTCCCATGCAGACTGCTTTTCAATTTACATGGAGGTTTTTTAGTGTGTACTTTTTTCTTTTTTTCCCATTCCTTATAAGAATTGCAACCAGATGTTCTCTCTTCAGATATGTTTTAACACAATAAATCAGTCATTGCCAGAAATCTGTGTTTGACTGAGAAATCCGCTTGTTCTAGATTTTTATTTTCTTACTCTTCTTTCTTATTCGTTGACATTATCCTAAAAGTAAAGGACTGCACAGAACTTTAGTATTTGCAGAAACTGTGCCTGCATAGACAGGTCAGTTCTTGGTTACCATTATCATCACACCATTTGTTCCCTGAAGCCAGGGGAATATGATAAACGTAAGTGCAGCTCATATCAAGGGAATGACAGCCAAGGAATTTAGATTCCATGAAGGGAAAAGAAAGAAAGACAACAAAAGAGAGTATATACCCCAGCATGAAAGAGCATCTTGATTTCAAGTTTTCTTTCAGGAGTCGTTAATATTTTATGAGACCACACAGAGTGTTCCTCCAGTGACATTTTTCTAAATAATGTAATGTGCAGTAAAGTAACAGACAAATGGGAGGAGGAGGGAAATCTCCTTGTTTAGATTAAAAAACAAAACAAAACCCAAAAACCCCAGCATTTCAAATCAAGCATTCTCAAGACTAGCGGGTGTCTGCCTCTAAAGCCAGAGCTTTTTGTGGGGTCAGCACTTCCCAGGGGAGTGGTGCCCAGGAATAAAGAGAACATTCTGGGAGGGGGGTGTTGTTGTTTGGTTGTTTCGCTTTTTTTTTTTTCTATTTACATCCTACATATTTTCTTTTTTTTTTTTTTTTTTTTTTTTTTTTTTTTTTTGGTGGTGGTGGTTTGTTTTGTGGTTTTGTTTGGTTTGTGTGTTTGTTTTTGTTATTTGGTTTGGTTTTTTTCATTTGTTTTGGGGGATTTTGTTGCTTTTTGGTTGTTTTTTTGGGGTGAGCTTTTTTATTGGTTTTATTTTGTTTTTAAGTTTGTTCTTTAGGAGATCCTATGTATAAGATGCAGGCTTGTTTGGCTTCCTAGTGATGGGAGAGAAGATGACACTCTCATATGTGGGAATTTTTCTCAGAAGAAAACTTTGATCTAAAGCTCTGGATAGAAACATACCTAGAGTTTAAGAAAATATGTGGGTAGCTTACAGAACAGGTCCAAGACCTCACAGATCTCCCAGAACTATAGCAGTTGATGATAACTCAGAAACCCTGCTCTGGACCAAAATGAACCCCCAGACCCTTTGCTTTGTAATTACTGCATAACTAACGTTGTTATAAAGAAGAGAGACACTAAACTTCCAAGACTATACAGTTTTTAGGGTTTGGGTCACATTTTCCTGGCTTATTTGGGGTTTTTTCCTCTAAAACAGGTACAAGTTTTCATTATGACTAGTCAGTGTCTTTGGTTAAACCATTTTATTTTGCAAAGAGTAGTAGGGTAAAAATATTCATGTAAGAGTTGAACTGACTGGTTGCTAATTTTATAGCTAGCTCAAGTTGATCAGAGGTCTTGGTGACTTATCTTGGTCTCTTAAAATCTTAAATTTTAGAAGAACAAAAAAATAATATTCTAGTCTTTTTATTATTTATTTCACACTCTCAACCCTAATGGGTCTTCTAGGGATGCCCTCCTGATTATTCGTGTTAATGTGTGAAGAGATGCCATGGCACAGATTCTTTGAAATCAGCATAATATAGTAAATATAATGTATTATTGTACTGTATGTGGATCAGCATAGTGCCAATTAATAAATACCATTACTTAGAAAAGACATGTTAGAATGTGCTAAAATCCAAATAACTGGGGAACTGAAGAAGTAACCATCAAAAGGTATAACTTGTGTGACACAAGATTGAAAAATTACACTCACTTTTGTTTCAACTATCCGAAGTATCTAATTGACACCAAATTATGATATATAAACAAAATTCACTGAGCAGCAAATTGCATGTGGTTTCTTCCCTTTGAATTATTTAGACCGACACAAGTCAGGGATCACCACTGGTGTACGAACACACTGTACAGGACCAAAATGAATATAATGTACCATAGTAGTAATGCATGGAATGAATCAGAGAGCTTGTACAAAGCTGCAACTAAAGTTAGTGTATTAAATAAGAACCCAGCTCAACACTGCAGTTTATATGAGCAGCTAAAATGGCTTGCCTCTTCGTTTTAAATGACGATGTAATCAACGGAATAAATCACTGTCTAGCAGAAATCCTACATTTGAAATATTTCATGTGTTTCCTATCGCACAGCAGAAATCTTCATGGGAAAACTGAAAGCTGAGAAAGTTGATAAAGTTATTTGTACAACTGCTGTTGCTGAGAATTGCAGTCAAGTTTGGTGTTAGATTGAGCAAGCCTTGGTGATTCAGACAAACAAAATACATGTAACGTGATCTAAAGGTATGCAGTGATATTGAATCAGATACTGCAATTACATAATTGCACCCCAGTCATACAAACACCTATTCATGCATAAGCTTATCTTCACTAATGGTAGGAGTTAATTGATTTAGCTGTTTTTACTACTCCTGTATTAAGACATGTTTACATGTCTACAGATTCAAGTTCTTTAAAGCTTCTTTATCTGTACTTAGTGCTTTTTCTTTGTAACACTTTCATGGATAAAATGTAAGGATGTCATTGCTGAGGTAGCTGTTGAATTAAGAGTGTGAATTGCAAACAATCAGAATAGAAAATCTTTTACAGTTAATATCAGTATCAGGAATTTTACCAAGCTTTTATCCTATGATTCCAAACCAAAGTAAGGAACCCGTTGAAATGTTTCTAGTAATTTATTTAAAATAGCATAACAAAGTTCTGGAATATGGTAACGTGAGAGAGATGTAGATATTATCTGGTAAGATTATCAGATTCACTTAACCTTCTCCACATGTGACTTTATTTCAGCAACAAAATAGTTGTCTTTCCTTGATCACATTCACACACATTTTCACCAGCATCTTCCTCCTGCTTTAGGAGGTAGTATTCATGCATGTGTTCCACCATCCTCTGTCACACCTCTGAGGCTGGATGCTTTTCAAACATTATTCTCACTCTTTTCTTCCTTGTTCCTAATCCTGCCTCCCGACATGTTCTCTTATTTTACATTATAGCACATGGCCTGCCAAAATCACATCCCATTCCACTTCTATTCATTTGTTTCCACTGTCATTCCTCAATTTTAAGTGTGAAGGTTGCTGCTTTCCAACTGAGCTCTCTTCAGGTGCTGCTGAAGAGCATTCCATCCCAGTATTGCCAGTGAGAATGTATTAAACGACACAGCATCACTGCCCATAGAGTCTGCATAGCACAGGAAATATTGAATGGCTGCCCAGGAGAGTGAATGTAGTTTTTTTTAAAACCATTTTCATTAATTTTCTCCTCTATAACTGGTCAATAGTAGTGATGAAATGAAAAAATATATTGAATCAGACCCTCACTTCACTTAATTGGTGTTTCTTGAGTGAATCTGTGCCAATGTCTAATGAATCTGTATTTCTTTTCACAGACCTCATCCTACCTACTGTATCTGACCTTTTTGCTGCTACACATTGAGGTGGAACAGATTGTATCTCTGGTCTGTGTAAGCAGGTTTTTGTTTAGCTAGCATATTAATATATATTTAACAATATATATACTACAAGCTTGTCTGCCTATGTATGCTTTAGAGCTGATTTAAACTCAGAAGGCATCATCACAATCATTGAGTCTGACCACTTGTGTAAAAAACACAAGTCAATTTCTAGTGTGAGAGGGCACTTGCTGAAGGAAGGAGGTAAGGAGGGAGGGTAACCTTGTCTATCTGTTGTAATTCCTTTTCAGACAAAACTGATGCTTATAAGGTTGCTAGAATGCGAGGTTAAATTAGGCAGTCTAAATATTTTGAGTATCTGAGTTCCTTGATCCCAGAATAAAAGGTATATAATTTATCAACAACAAAGTAAGGATTTCATATGTCTTTAACATCTTAAAATTTTAATATTCTGCGTGCTTTTATTTATTCCTTAAATGAATCTGAAAGCTTTGACTTATCTCTTCCACAAAAGAAACTGTATTTTGCTTTAACAATGATACAGATCTCACTTCCTATTTCAGACTGTTGTCTTTTAGAAGGAATTATGAACAGAGCCCACCTGTAGCAAGATAGTACAGATCAGTGGAACAACAAATAAGTGGTTAAGTTTTCATTGTGTTCCAATGTCAGTGATTGCATTTATTCAATTGTCTGGGCTTAAGCTGCTAGCACATGAAAACCAAGTCCTGATAGTTGAGCTCATAGCCATGAAGATGAGATGCCCAGCTACTTAAAAGAAAACAGTTCTATCATGTGCAAGAGTGTTTGTCTCTGTTGAAACCAGATTCCTTTGTGAAGAGTCGAAGATAAAAGTTACACAAATGGGATCTGAACTAGAATTTTCCTATTTGAAGAAATATGGGAAAAACTGGGATGTTAATGAAAGCATGCTGGATGCTTCCTTGTGCATTGCAGTCTCTACTTCACATCAAAATTTATTTTCATACTTTACTATGAGTTATCTTCTGTCCATGGATGATCTTTTCATTTGATAATCAAATTTAAAACGTCAGCTACAAGTTTCAAGACCTAAAACTGATTTAAAATGTGCAGCAGCTATGTTGAGGCTCTTTTTTTTTCATGAGGAATTAACAGAAGATAGATATGCAAATACACTATAAATTATATAAGTTTTATTGTGTGTTATGTCTAATTTTGCCAATTGAATGTGGTAACACGTGTAATGGCTGGTAACATTTAACTCTTAGAGAATAATAGATTCTTTTAGGCTGGAAAAGACCAACACCCACCTCACTACAGCCTCCTTTCAAGTAGTTTTAGAGAGCGGTAAGTTCTCCCTTGGGCATGATTTACTTCAGACTAAGCAACCCCAGTTCCCTCAGATGCTCCTTGTAAGATTTTTGTTCAAATCCTTCACCATCTTCATCACCTTCCTTTGGACACACTCCAGTACTTCAATGTCCTTCTTGTAGTGGGAGACTACAAAACTGACACAGCACTGTCGGATGATCACTTCCCTCATCTTGCTGGCCGCACTATTTCTGATACTATTAAGCACCTGTCCATAAGCTTTGGCCATGAAGACCCGAGGTTTCTTTGTGTCAGTTACAGCTCATAGATCTGTTCCTGTCCATGGAAAGACCAGGCATCACCTAGGCTGAACAAAGAGCATCAGCCAGACCTGTGTCTGATCTGAGATCCTGGGTTATTGCCTTTGGATTCTGAGGCACCGAGGGAATTCTTAGGACCAACCTGTACTGATGTACCTGCACAAATGACAGCCAGATTTACAACAAGTGTCATCTGGCTGGCAATAAAATGCACTATGTGTTGAATCGTGTTATGCCACAAGTAAAGTTGCTTTCCAGAAGTGAAATTTGGTATTTTTGCATTTTAAGGTAAGGGGTTTTAGATTGAAAGCTAGGCCAGTGACTTGTTATTTTTACGTCTTAGCTTTCGAGACTGCAAAGGTTTTGGTTCTGTCATTCATATGGGTCTGGACTCCCCACGGATTCAGTTGTGGTTGAAAGATAAAATTGTAATCTAGAACCTCTTTTTTTTTCAGGTGGATGCTGCTTTGTGCATTTTAAAGCAAGTAGTATTTCCAGATAAAACAGTGAAGCTGCTTACACTCCATAAGAGATTAAGAAGTCTCAAAGGATACTTTTTCTCTCTATGAGGGAGAAAGTGGAATAACAAGACTGCCCTTGTTTCTTTCAAATACCGAGGGAAGCACTTTATCTGGGAACACCTTTCTTTTCAAGCAGATGACAACTCCAAATACAAAGACTTTGAAAATGCAAGAGGAGTATATGGCCCAACATACACACCGTCCTGGATTCAACAGCCCAGTAGTGGCTCTGGGCCACTTATTCTTTCCTGATGTGAAACCAAGGCACTTTAGCTTGTGTGTTTGGCAGCAGGAAGCCCCACAGGCTGGGTAGAGCTATTTTATGTACTGTGCATATGAGGGGAAGCATTATGTTTGGTACAGGGGAGATGCTGAGGATTTTATACTCTCATTACTAGAAAACATTTCTGTGTACTTTTCTCTGTGTTTTTATTAATCCATTTCATTTCATGCTGTCTTCTCTCCAACATCTCTAACAGCTGCTCACACAATATCTCACCTACAGTTTGGGAAGACACAGTAGGCAGATCACAGTATATATTGTGTTATACTCCTGGACATACCATCTGCCATCTCCTCCTGGACATTTTTGCAAACAACTATTTACAAGAATAGAGGGTCTGGCTGCTTAGGGCAGATCTTTTGCAATGAATGTCTTGTAAATAAGTGGAAGTTAAAAAGGAGTAAGAAGTAGAAATGATCCTGCTTTAGTTACAGTGCTTCTGCATGGTTATCAAATGACTTCCAATTTGACCCACTTTGATTCTTGGTGTGTTCCTGATGCATATGGTTTTATGACTTCACCTTATATTTCTTCTTCCTAAAACTAGGAAAGGTGGGCAAGCATGTAGCTGACTGCCACAAGGAACATGGTGACAATTTCATTTATTCTTAGACTTGCTCAAATTCTGTTTCCCACCCCCTCCCCCAGCTATTCACATGCCCCTTCCATCCATTGCTAAGGACATGAAATGTCCATTCATAGAGAGGAACAATGTCCACATTGTCAGTTTTAATGAGAGATTCCTCTGGCTGCTTTGAGACCCTCAATTCAACTATGTATCCTTATTCATCCTCAGCTTTGCAAAGCAGCTTGATGATGGCACCTCCATGTAAATCTCCCTTACATTCATGGCACCTCTCAGTGACGTTCTCCATACTGGCATCATTTAGAAACTGACTCTTGCAATGCACATTTCCTGTTGAGGAAAAAAAATATCTATTTTCTTCATGCTATGACTCCATGAACAAGGTTCTTCACTTGGAAATACCTACAAGAAAGCTGGGGTAAGGCTTTTTCCACAGGTGTGTAATGAGAGGACAAGGGGAAATAGCTTAAAACTTGAAGAGAGATTTAGGTTAGACATTAGGAAGAAATTATTTAATTTGATAGTGGTAAGACACTGGACAAGGTTTCTCAAGGAAGTTGTGGCTGCCCTCTCCCTGGAAATGTTCAAGGACAGGTTGGATGGTGCCATGAGGAACCTGGTCTAGTGGAAGGTGTCCCTGCCCATGCAGGGGGAGTTGGAACTAGATTATCTTTAAAATCCCTTCTAGCCCTAGCCATTCTACAATTCTATGAATCATACTGTACAACAATATAAAAGATCAAGGTCCCAGAATATTATAAACCACCTCCATCCTTTCTACTTCCTTGGATAGCCAGGCAGTCTCACGTAATAGAATTTTTTAATTCCTGCGCCAAGAAAATATCAATGAAATCATTAGGTCTTTAACCTGTATAGGAGGTCCTTTTAAACATTCCCTGTCACCCCATGAAGGCATCAATAGAAGTTAAATTGCTTTATATCTGCTTGGAACCCTTATTTCTGTATTTGCACTGCAACAATTGCTTGCTACAATCAATAATTTCCTATAATTCCTTTTGTGAGCAGAACAATAGATAGGAAGTCATTTTTACAGCTGATATTTAGTCAGAGAACAGTTCACAGAAGAAACTACAGCTTTTTATTGTTTGCTGCTGAGGCATTATAAGATTGTTGCATTTTTTGCTTTAAGATGGATTGTGGTTGTTTTCATGAATGCTCAGGGTCACAAGTATTCAGTTGATGTCCTGTGACGCCGAGCTAGTGCCATGTATCTGAAGCTGTTTGCTTGCCACTGAAGAAAGATTTATGTCTTCAGCCATGCAAAGTGAAATAGCTGCATTGTGGAGAAGAAGGCAAATGTTTGCTTGTTCAAGTTTGGCTCTTATTCATCTCCCAGCTGACTAAATCCATGAAGATAAACATGGCCTGGCTTCCCTAGCTCAGCAATGACTGCTTATTGTCTTCGAATAAATACTGCAATATTATTGCTCCACACTTTCCCGGCCACTGACAGACTGTGAAAACATGCTGAAGTGATGCCATAAGTCATAACATATACAGCCCCTGTTGTGATTAATCCAGAGTAAAGGAAGAAAGAAGGATTCAGAAGTCAACTGTGTTTTAACCCTTTGAATTTTATATATTTTTTTTAAATCTCCTCTAAACATGATTGACGTCTCCTAGGAGCTTCCTATCCTTTCATAGGTTAGGAAGCACTAAGTAGTTGCACTTTCCACTGTCTGAGTCTAATCACATTCCTACAGATGAAGCTGGCTACCCTGGACACCCACAGCTTCCCATTTATCTTTTAAAATGAATCTACACTTTTGTAGATTATCTCATCTTGGGTAGTGGCAGAAACAGAAGGACAAGAATAGAGGATTGTAACATTTGCATTAACAGTTCCATAACAAACTGATCTAAAGAAAAGAGGGCTAGAGAGGGGATTGGAGGCATGCTATTTTTAAGAAATTTATTTTCATGTTGATGATGAATAGTAACAATGCAGATGCTGAATTCTCAAAGTCTAACTGGTATTTATAAGCCACATCATGAGGAAAAAAACCTGTCTTTTGGACTCTGGTAAGAAAATATATCAGTTACATCAATATACAGAACTTTACAGGAGTAAACAAAACTTATTGAAAATCATCATACCATACAAAAGTGTGACCGAGGAAGTGAGCTTTGTTTTGAGATTTCACATTAACAAGTAGGTACTGGGGCATTTCAGGGGCAGAAATTAAAACAACTGTCCCAGTGACATTGCTTTTTTTCTGTATTTTGCAATTCACTTACCTACTGGCAAATGGTGCCCAAAAATTAACTTCTAATCTGTCTGTCTGCTATGATTTTTGAGTTGATGTTGTAGTATTGAGGAAGAAGAAAAGTCTCCTCTACGCTTAGGCCACTTTTCTAGCATGCTACCCCTATGACACTGGTGTCATAAGAGGGAAGACACTTTACATACTAAAGTGAATGGAAATACATATTAATTTTTTTTAATTGCACATGCATTATCAGCATAATGTTCGTATGCCGAAGCATAATAAGATACTTTACATCCAGCACAGCAGATGTTTGTTTGCTGCAATTAGAGTTCAGGACTACTTACTTTATATTGGAGCAGATGATCTGTTACAAAGATCTACCTACTGATGCAAAATGTGCTTGATTTGTATTGTGGGACCCCCATGAAGGAAATGGACTAGAATGGTTATCATATTCTAGATGGGTGGTGAGTTGACATTAGAGTTATCTTTTGGCTGGTACTAAGTTATCCTCTTCCATTCTGTCCTGGTTTGGGCCAGAATAGAATTAATTTTTTGTCTTGAAATTTTACTTTTAGCTGTGTCCCGTCTAAGTAGCTGCACTTGCTGAAATTAACAGCAAGTTTCTCAGTCAGTGTCTGCTTCCAAGACTGATAATGTTCAATGTTTATAGATGGCTAGAGAATGGTATGCAGAACCAAAGCCACGTTCAGTTCTGAGGAACATCTTATGCTCCAGAAAGAGAAATGAAGTAAAGGTGTCACACCTGCAACAATCGTTGAGGGAGGAGTGGACAAGACAGGTGACCAAAATTAACCAAACAGAGTATTCCATTCAATATATCTCATACTCTGTATAAATTTAAGGGATGACCCTTAAAGCCCCTTCGCCCTTCCCTTTGGCCCTTCTGCGCCTCCTCCTCTTTGCTTTGGCATCCTGGGAGGACTGTGTTCTTTTGTCTGCCTGTGGCCTGTGGTCCTGATCCATGCCAGCCTGAATCTGTGTTCCTACCCCAGCTCCCAACCCCTGCTGACTTCACAAGTCCAGCCTGGACTTTCCCAGGGCTGCCTTGCAGCGTCAGTGGTGACGTGGGCATTAATGGAAGGAAAGAGGGGAGGAATGGGGAATCATTTTTCTGTATATTTGTATATATTTAATAATTTTTCCTTTTTATCATTACTGTTTCATTAAAGCTGTGTAGTGTAGTTTAATTTCCAACCCATAAGTCTCTCTCCCTTATTCTCTCTGCATTCTTTATCAGGGAGGTGGATTAATAGAGAGCATCTGTCATTTGGTTAATTGCCAGCCCAGCATTAAACCGTGACACATTCTTATACAGGATACTTGTGAAAAAGGTTAGTTGTTTCAGTTACAGCCAACAAGGGAAAAAATAACATTAACAGTTACATAAAAATCTCATTATAATTGAATTGTTCCTGTCACAACTCCAGTACTGAAGCTGTAGTTTTTTGTCCGTCCTGGATCTTGGAAAGACCTTTGTGTTGGGAAGAGATCATCAAGTGCTAGATTATTCCTTTAATAATTTTTGTGGTTACAATATTCAACATATATTAATAAATCGAAATATAATTACAAGCCACACAAAGTGGAGGTAGAGGGAAGAACAATGCACCCAAAAAGATATTGATGGCATGAAAGCATACAGACTAAAGTGATCGGAGACAAAAGCATTAGCTGGAAATTAAATGGAAGGTTTTAAACAGATGCTTATACTTCTTTAATCAGAAAGTTTCTTCAGGTTTCTTCATTTTGTCTCATTTCAGCATTTGGTTTGCTGACCTCAGTCTGCCTGTCTTGTTTCCTGTCCAAAACTGAAATCTCCTCTAGGTTATACTCTCCATCTTTGCAAAGTCTAGTGTAATTGTTGAAGTTCGAGTCAGGGTCTTCTGGCTGTCTCCTCAGTTCTAGGTCCCTGCTCTCCAAAAAAACATGCATCTGACTTACCCGTCTAAAATATTTAATACATAGTTTAGCAATTTGTGGAAGAAGATCAATATTGTTCACAGATCTTATTTACCTAAACACACACTAGCTCAGTAAGTGTGCAAAAAGTAAATGTTTATTTGCCTTGTTAGATTACTTGTTTGCTCTTCTCACACAATTTTTCTGTTAAACCAATCTGCGGCTTTGACTTACTGAAAAGATATTTTCTGCTTGTTTTGCTTTCATTTACTAGCTTTAGTCTCTCCGGTGAAGAGATAGAATTCTTTCCTGAACATTTTTCAGTTCCCAGTTGCTATTCAGGAGTCTTTCCTGTATTGCATGAGCTATTTTTTTCAGTCCCCACCTCTTCACCTACAAATCTGTTTGTTGTATATTGCTTATTTTTATCTGGAATACAGTTTCATTGGACAGCGATTAGCTCCAGTAATTATAAATTGTGATGGCTGTTTCACATAACAATGAATGAGTTAGCATGTATTGCAAGAAAGATCTGGTGAAGGATCCATGTGGCAAGCTGTTTGTCAGCTTCCTTACTCTTACAAGGCCATAGCTATCAGAATGGCTCTTCAGAGGGCACAACAGGGAGCACTGTGAGGCCATGGGGTAGGCCCAGACCTTCCCTCAAAGTTTCTTGCAGCATCCACCTGCCTTCACTCAAAAGTCAAGACCATACAGGCATATAGGTGAGCTGGCTTTGAAGATGTCCCCTGGATGATGTATTAGAAAAGTGTTAGCAGAACAGAGATAAAAACAATAACCACTTATTTTCAGTTCCTAGTTCAAACAAGATAAAACTTAGCTTTTGTGATGCTGCATTTTAAAAGCGTATATTTAGTCCTTCATGGGCTCTTCATGGGATAGCAGTCCCACTGATTGCAGCTGTGGGTGTGCAATTCAGCATTTCTATGTAGAAATGCAGAAATTTCAATGCAGAAATTTCTATGTAGGTATGATACAGGATCCCAAACCTCATGTCGTACAGGAAAAACTTATTCTCAGTGAACATGAAAGTGGCTTGAGTCCTTAGAGACCCTGCAACAGAGGCAGGAAAAAGGCTAAATATCCAGAGCAGCACCCAGATAACAACCCCTTCCAGTTTCCTACCTCATCACCATAAATAAAATACTAAATTTCTAGGTGCACTTAAAGAAAGTCACATCTGAAAACCATCAAACATATGCAATCTTTCCAATTTCTACAATAAATGGTGCAGGGATCTAACTGTTAGTGCCCCTCTGCCACCCAGTCTGACTCATTCAGGACTGTCATGAGGTGGGGAAGCTATGACAATGTGATCTTCATTTGAGTAATTAAGGACTGTTTCAATCAAAGGGGTTAAAATAAAATAGCACACAATGCTTTAGCACTTTCAACTTTGCAATGCTCAACTTTACTGACTTAATATGTTCCTTTATAATGACACTTCTTCTGCAGAATTAGAAAGTGCAATAAATACCATGTTATCTAACGTTTTGTGCAATGTGAAAAACATATTTGTGTTCCCTAATTTGGTGTTCTACTACTAAAAGGAAAAACAAGAAAATTTAAATAATTCATGGTATTCTCCATTTTAATTTGTAAGGAACAGACTCCAGCTATCTTCCTATATTCTCAGAATCAAATAACTGAACCTATATTTCATACTGGCTACATAAAGTATTTGCCCTGCACCACACTCTTGCATCCATAAACAATTATTGAGATACAGCATTCAATGGAAGAGGAAACAGATCCTTGTTGCTGAACTTAATGGAAAGATGGACGAGGTTTCTTGTAGGTACAAAGTCAGTGAGGTTTCATCTGTTGATACCAGCTATGCTATCTGACCTACTCTCAAACATTTAAAAAGTGTATTCAATAATTTTAATAATATCTAGAAAACTTACAAAGGGTACATTATGAAAGATTCATAAAACGTATGAAAGACACACATATGTTGGGGACAAAGATAATTCTAGTAATGTTCACAGGCATGTGAAAGCATGTGAAGGATCAGGACACTGGGAATGCTGGCCCAGGGATTATTAAGAGTACAGATCTACAAAAGTCTGTTTATATACATTTCCTGACATCATGGGTCCCAACCACCAAGTTTTTGAGTCAATATTGACCTTATTTAGGAGAATTACAAATACCTAAAATGTCATGGAAATAAGTTTGTATATCCTGTGACTAATTTTCCCTTTCGTGACATTATTGCTACTTCCTCACCCAAAAGAGTCATTAAAAGGACAAGTGCATGAGTTTCTTCTGAGGCAACAAGAACCACAACACAGTCCTCATAGAAAGTCCAGAGTTTAGCACTGCTCCAAGGGGACTGCTCCTCTTCTGCTGGAATCAAACCCTAACTTAGGCTCTCTGCTGGGTCAGGTGGGTGGAGAAGTGTGATCACACAGAAAGACCACATCAATATAGACCTGGATAAATGCCTTAACCTCCAGTGAGGCTTCACGAATATTTTCAAAACTATTAACCCCACACAATGAAATCAAAAGAATGAGTCTCTGTACCTTCTAAAGTCTACATGACAGAGTACAGTTCAGATACAGCACATAAAAATACCATCAAATTATGGCTCATGAAGCCACGTCTCAAAGAAGTTTAGTTTTATAAAAACATTCATTTCTGTGGTGAGTTTATGTTCTGACAATAGTATGAATATCGATGGATAATTTACACATTTATAAGGGTGATAAGGGAGAAAAATGTAGATGTAAACAGTTTTGTTTGTTTAAAGCATCAGAAATAGTCTCTTGTATGACATCACCTCTCATCTTTTTACTATTTAAAATGTAACCATTTTACTAAAAGAAGCATCATAATCTCACCCTCCCACAATGATCTGTTCCATTACATCTCACACTAAAGACTGCTCCTATGCTGCTCTGTGCTCCTGAAATGAGGAGAAATAGCAGGAGCAAAATGAGTAGGGCCTGGGACTAAAGGACTTAGATGCAGCCACAGCTCTCTTTGGTGTCTGTCATGAATTCTCCTTCTCTCCCTGTGCCTATTTCTACAGCTATCAGTAAACTCTTTGGGGAAGGTGTACTGTCTCTTTCTGGGTTTTTTTGTATTTTCAAATGCTAGACAAATGCTAATCCAGACTTAGATCAGGTGTCTATCCCTTACTATGGTATAATTTTTGCTGGTGTTAGGAGAGGACTGAGTCAGACATAATTTAAAATTAAATATAAAATTACCCTGGACTAAATTTTCAGATTAATTATTTCTTGCTTTCTCTTTGTGCTTGAAAAGGCTTTTGTAGCCCCTGTTCTTCAAATTATAATTTACTGTCAGTGTTGTAAAAAGGTCCGATACTGGGAACCTAACAACTTGCTGAGCCATTAAGCCACATGGTAACCTGAACTTACTTGCAGCTTCTCAGTGCTGTGATGAATAAAAGTGTGAAGATCAAAAACCATAATAATTTAATGAGTAGAAATAATTTAATAGAGTAGCTGACAGAAAAGATCAATCATAGTGGTAAAAAAAACCCAAATATCTTTTTTTATAGTTTCTTGAAAAGAAAGATATTTTGCATTTTAATTTTACATTTTTGTAGTCAAAAACTATTTCTGTGTGCAAAATTTTATCTGGCTGAATTATTCTGATCTATCACATTACCACCTTTCTCTGCCGAATCCTTCAATGCTTATGATGTGGACTAAACAAACTCTCAACCTTGTCAAAATTCTTGTGAAAATGCAGCTCAGGTCCTGTGTAAAAATTTCCAAAAAAAAAAATGTGCATTCAGCATAAGAGAAGAAACAATTTGAATTTTACTGGGAAAACAGGAAGTCTCTTGTTTCCTACTGCTGTCCTGAGCACCATTTGTCCTGTAAAGCACCAAAGAAGTGTAATTTGCCAAAGTCCAGTCAGTCTCTAGAAAAAAACAGTTCCATCAAATATGAGTATATTGTCCTACTCCTTCTGAGTCTGTTCGAGTAACAAGCATTTCATGTACAATGAAATATTGTAATATTGTAATATTCCACTTACAGAAGCAAATTATCTTTGTTTCACAATTGGTTTAAATCCTTTGAAGCCTGTAAACTTGGCTTGCTGGTCTAAAAGAAAATGCTTTCTTCTCCATCATAGCTATCTTGTCTTGTAATGTGTTTGTCCATATATTTTGCCAGTGCCTTATGCAGTTTGGGATCATCCACATGAAGAGTGTATTTATCAATCTGGCTAAACAGGGTGTGTGTGTTTGTCCAGCACGTGGGAATTCCTGCTTGAGGAGGAGCCACCCTAACATTCAGATGCTGCGAAAGAAATTTCATCTCCTATGCTTTTTACTTTGATTTCATCACTACATTTGACATTGAAATGAAGTTTATTGAGCCTCTGCAGTCATCCTTTGAAAAGCCTCTACCAGTGTCAAAGCAATAACTCAAATGGAGACAATCTCAAAAGGTCCCTCAATAGAATTGCAATTGTTCTTGAAACGTGAAGAATCCTAATCTAGTTTCATGGAGTGCTCAGCACATTTTCTTTCCTTCTCTCTTTTTTTTTTTTTTTTATAAATCTATAAGAAGAGAAAGTAAAGGATTACATGTTCTTGATTCTATTCCTGAACAGGTAGTTCCCTTCTTTCTGTGGAGAGAGGAGTGGAGAAGTCTAGGCACTCAAGTTTACATTCTTTTAATATTGGTACAAATACCAATGTCGGTATGACATTGCATCCATGTAATCCACACTTACTTGAAGGAAATGAAGTTTGATCTAGTGAAGTAGTAATTGAATTTTTAAAATATACATTTTCTTTTTACCAAAGCTGTGTGTTCTTTGAAGGCATTTACAGAAAAAAAACTGATAAACATTAGTCAAGGACCAGAATTTGCTAAGATTCTTTTTGGATAGGTAATGCTTTACATCATGTAACACAAGTGGCCCCGAGAGAATCTGAAGTTGTGCAGTCCTTCCTGTCTGATCAAGAAAGGGTAAAAAATCTCAGATAAATGAGCAGAAAAATTGGGTTTTGGCCCCTGTTTCACACACACTTCAGCACATGGTGTCATGAGCACCATTGTAAGCAAAAATGGTCTTTCCACTCTGTCTCTGGAGATTCCTCTTTTCTCTTCATTGATATCTTTAACTATATTTCAATGCACGATTTATTTTTTTTTTTTACATAACTACTGTGTTCCCTTTATGATTATGGGATAATGAGTAATATTTCAGTCATTTATATTCTAAAAGCTGTTCATTACTGAAAAAATACATTCTGCTCTATAAAAATCCTTCTTAGTCTTTCATTTGGTCAGATTCACAAAAGCGGATGTCAGGTTATTATTTCTGGCATTCAGTCATTAGCAAATAACATTTTACTTTACAATGTGATTCTCAGAGACTAAACACCAGAAATAATTGATCATCATGACATTCCTTTGTGAATTTCAAATTTTGGTTTTGTTCTTTTAACAACAGATTTAGTCAGTTCCTCATATCAATTGCTGCGTTTGATTAAAACAGTGCTGCTGTTGTTACTGTGTTCCCAGATAGGAGGTTCTCTCAATATCTTATGCTGGACAAAGACAGCAAATTAGTACATTGAGCACCACTCTATTTTTTAGACCCCAAATTTGACAGTGTGGTCCAGTATTCCCTATGAAAGCCCCCTGGAGAGTTTAATCTCCTAACTCAGTCTGTTTTTTTATTTTGTTATTCAGTTTACCAGATATGCCCTTGTTTCTCTGCACCTCCCAGAATGTTTCCAAAGCATTCGCTACTGTAAAGTCAGAATGTACTGAACAAGTCAGCATCATAACAGACAAAGTAGTCTCAGTTAAATTATTTTTTTTTAAATCTAGGAAAAAAAATGAAATGGAAATCTCAGTTAAACAGAAGACATATCTTGAGGAGGGGATCAAAAAATTTTATAAATCCAAAAATTGCAGACACATGCTTGCACAGAGCTACAAGACAAAAATCTCTGAGCAACCAGTGGAACAGAAGGCTGGGTTTTGCCTACTGCTGTGGTCTGTATATCGGTGCTGGAATTGGACATTAATTAGCACTTAATTTGCTGTTGTGCTCCTTTTCCTACAAATATTTCCTTTGGGGCCATGACAGCCATTTCCTGCCCTTTCATCTTCCTCCCCCACATCTCCCTAGTGATTGAACTATTAGCTGCATGTACCTGTGACAGGCTGAATATTAGCTACTTATGGGAAAATGAAAGGGATAAGTGCATGGAAGGATAAAGGATATAACACAGCTTGAGCTACCATTTCCAGACATGGAAAAAAAAATATTTCCAAAAAAAAAGAAAAAAGTTAAAGAGAAATAAAACTAAAAGCAAATGCTAGTAGCATGCTTCAAGATGTTCAACATAGGCAAAACTTTCAGCTATATGTTTTTCTCTCAGGCTAAAGTAGCAGAGAACAGAGGTTCTGTCAGATATGACAGGGAGAGGATATGCAGAAAGGCCAGAATTAAGCAGAGCTGTAGCTAAGGGAGAATTTAACTTGATTGAACATGTGCTTAGGGCTCAGACACATGCTCAGATCCCAGCAACATTAATCAAAACTAAATCTTTACTTAACTGTATTAGTGATGGAAAGCACTGGTGGAAACAAAGTAATGATACATAATATTAACTAAGGATAGAATGTTCTTATTTGTCAAGGTTTGACTTCCTGTTGTCTGATGGGCTTTTAAAAGTTTTCCTAAACTGTCCTTTCCCCTTCCAATCTGAGGACTGGAGAGAGATCTTCTCGAAAGATTGCACCCCCATTTTCAGCATACTCCGCTAGTGCCATTGCTCTTTATTTCATTTCTGACCAACAGGAGGCAACAGGAGCAAGTTCTGCAGTCCCTGCTCAGGCAACACTTTTGAAGGCCCAGAGTATTTGGATTGGGCCCATTCTAGCCACCTTGACATGTATTAGTCTCCCACATAAAAATGGGAGACTTTTAAAATACTTAGATCTTCCTGCATGATTATTACCAACTGTTGTTTCATTTCATCCCTGTGTCTCACAACAGATTCTGTAGTTACCTCTGTGTGCAACTCACGTACTGTGTTGCCACAGCTCATGCAAGTAAATCCCAAGATCTCCATCTTAGGGCAATTAACTTATTTAGTCAAACTCAGAAAAAGGGAACAAAATGATCGTTCCCAGTCTGCAGCTTCCCAGTTCATACCTAAGTAAAACTACTAAAACAGAACAAAATGTGTATTTTGTCTTTGTTCCTGTGTATTCATACACTCTACACAAAAACCCTTGGAGGAATTTCAAGTAGGTGATTGCTGGTAATCATTTTGTTTAAATGTGCAAGGTTGCACAGGACCTCTGTCTACTAGGAAACAGAATGTTCTTACTCAATTATATTAGCAATCATTATTCCAATAGTGGAAAGTTCCACAGCAAATAATACAGACTTTATATTGTATTTAAGAAGAAAAAGTGTGCTCTTTAAAATCACCAGGGACAAAGAACAGTCAGGCTGGATAAGGTTTTCTGTTTGCTCTCACTAAGTAAAATTAAGCTATAGGGTTTTGACCATAATTCTGCAGTACCCTATGGAAAAAGTTTTAAAGAAGAAAATTACTGCCTTCAGTTAGATGCTGAAGGGAAAAATTTTAGATACTCTTCCAAGCATAATGCTTATGTGTAATGCTATTTTCACACACATATTTACGTATTTTCAGAGGTGGATTTGGTTTTACCTCACAAGAGGGTTTTTGACATAGGCATGATGCAATACACCTGACAAAGAAATAGTGAGATCCTGTAAGCATTTAGATTACACAAAATTATGTAGAAGATCACCAGTGATATCAACCCTCAACTGGTGAAATAGGTGATATAGGGATATTTCTAACTAAAAATGTTGTTTAATCCTGTTAAATTATTTTGTCTCTCTACAGTATGATTGTAAATTATAGACAGCTAAAATCTTATTGCTGTTAAACATACATAAATCTTAAACTGACAATTGAATTTTTATCCTGATGAATCATTTAAATTTGGGCTTCTAATTTCCAATAAATAACCAATAGTAATGCAAATACCTGTTTTAAATCACAGTTTCCACTGCTTTTCAGTTTTAAATATCACAGTCTTGTTTTCTTTTCATTCCTAAGACCTGAATATTGTGAGAGAAAAATATTCTAAGCATTCGGAAGGTTGTAAATTTCATAATGCTCTTGCACTGCAAGGGTACTTCTGCTCTGTGCAGGTTATTGTTCTGTTTGACATCTTTGTCACACACATCCTCATGTATATTTTGTCAAATTGTCATTGGAAAAAAAGAATCATCTTCACTAATAACATGCAGTTAATTACAGTGAGAAGACCCTTATTTTAAGGGACCTAGCAGATTAAATAAATTTGGCAATAAAAGTCTTTATCATTAGTAAAATCTCACTGCTACACTTTTATTATGCTGACTTGAAATTTTGAGAACACAACCTAGTCCCATTCAAAATATGTGTAAAAGAGAAAGGCGGAAAACTGGAGCACAATAAATTAATTTCAGTCAACTTTCTATAGCTTATTTAAATTTTTTTCATCATTTTTTATTGTAAAGTGGATAGATTTCTGCTGAAAAAAAAAAAACAACAAAAACCGAAAAACCCACCCTTTTTCAAACTTGCTCAGCTGGCAAATTAAGAGAAAGTTTTTCTGTCAGTCTTTAAATTCACGACCTTGTGAAAGGATCAGGCTCATTTATTTGCCTTTCTTTTGATGCCATTCCTAGAAGAATCTCTTCTTACTTGGGTGTCCAATGGATCTCCAGAGACAGGATCAGAATTCAAAGCTGATATAACTCCGTGGGAATAAGTGGAATGCAGCCCTCTGCCCTAGTCAGCAAAGCTGCAACAGTACACAGGACAGAACTGCCACTTGCCACTTCCCTGGGAATAAAAAAAACAGCTTTGGTAGGCTGGTCACAACAGCACTTTCTGATGTTACTTTTAAAATGAACGATTCACAGAAAATAGGACTAGAGTCTGCCTTACTGAGACTTCCAAAGGTAGAGATATGGTCCAGAATACATAAATACACACAAGGTGTGCTCAATACAGCAGATTTCATTTTACTTACTACACTTCTGTTGCACTCTAGGGATGTATTTAGTTACTGGATGTACTCCATCCAACCCCATCAGAATATAGTCTCTTGGAACTGCTGCAATATGAATAATAAGTTGTAAGAAGTGCCTCACAACATCTGTTCATTTTTGTGCTGTGATTCCCATGTGACTACAAAACCTGTGGATGCCCATGCTACCTGATTGTAAAGAGTTACCAGTGTGGCTTGTGTGGCACATGGGACAGATTTGAGAACACAGGCTATAATAAAACACTACATCACACTGATCTCCCTATATAGGTGAATTGCTCTGCTTTCTTTGCTTTTGAGAACTAAGTGTGATTGAAGGTCCCTCCAGAGCATGGAAGGAGTGGAGAAAGAAAATTTTGAGAAGCCTGTATTTACACGAAAGTCACCAATGTCCTTTTTTATAGCTAATAGTTTAGTAGAAGACCATAACTAAAATAATCCTACATGTTTAATTATTTTCTTCAAAATTAATGGAAAAAAAAGACATTTTGTAAACCTTAGGGTAGATACTCAGTAGGCATAGCAGTGAAGCAATGATAGCACAATGATTGCTCCACTGATAGCAATGAAGCAATGTCAATGTAGATTAGCTATGAATGTGCTTCCCTGCCTCAGTTTCAATTCATCCTGTAGTTCATGAAAGAGATTGTGAAGTTTTCAGTTCATTTGAACACACATTACCAATGATATGAGGTAGCAGTTTTGTGTCACCTATACATCTTTGAGGTTTTTCTGTAATATTCAAGAAGTGTTAACTAGGTGCAATACAAGAGGAAGAAAAAGGCAGTAATAAAGTTTTCTATTTGTCCACTGTAGGGGTTGCATCTGTGATAATCAAGCATTTACCATGTCCTCTACACACTGCAAAAATAGCAGGAAAAATAGATATCTAATCTTCTGTGTAGATATGAACAAAATAGAAACTAAATATTCACTTTTGCCTTTTATTGCTAAGTACCTTAGATGGGAGCCTACAATTGTTCTAAAACAATTGAAAATCAGTATTACAGAGAGAATACCTTAGTATGTGGAACTAATGAAATGAAACTAATGAATGAAACTAATAGAAAAATCCTAGAAGAGAATGTACTTACATGATAAAAAATGTCCTTTTTGTCTTAGTTGTTTTTTTGTTATTTTCTTTTCTTTTCTTTTCTTTTCTTTTCTTTTCTTTTCTTTTCTTTTATTTTATTTTATTTTATTTTATTTTAGTGGAACTGTGCTGATTGATATTACTTTGCTGGTGAAATCCCCTTGGAGACTACTGTCTCACAGTGTGGAAGTGTGCTTTATGGAGACTTGAGGAGTCCTGGCCCTTGACCATACTCATGAGTCTGTTGGAGAGCACTTAACTTTCTCTTTTGTGTCTTAGGGTTCCCTTTGAAAGGAAACTTAGTTTCACGGGAGTGGCTTCATAGTTTCCCAACGTGGACTTAGGCTGGAGCACTTATTTATTTGTTTTGATGCAGCACCAATTGAGTGGTACCTGAGACTTTAACTGGAGTTAAAAGGATATGAAAGCTTCAAACACTGCAGACTTAGAGGGATGATGAATTAAACATTTGAGTAAATAGATTGTGAACAGTGCCCAAAACAGCATATGTAATACAAAAGGAGAGCTCAGCAAGAGAAAAAAAACCTGTGGCATCAAATGCCCCTCTCTCCACAACCAGGGAATATCATCAGTCATAACCAGAGTAACCCAGCAGCTTAGTTCCATGGAGGACATAAGAGAGGTCAATGCAGTGAGAGCTTGAACAGTAGGAAAGGGAACAAATAGAAGCAAATATCAATAAATGCTCAGTTAAAAAACCGCTACCACAAAATACAAGTGCAGCAACAGATGCTAGCTGAAAAAAAATTAGGGTGATGCCTATGAAAGTACATCCTTTATTTGTGTGGCTAATTTGAGGAATTGCCAATGTTTCAATGCCTGTAATAGCAACATGGACAGAGATTCTGGATGAAACTGAACACCTCTGCTTAAATGTCAAAATTTCCATACCCGTTCTAGACATAGGGTATCTACCAGAAGTCATCTATAGCATTTGTTTGGTATGAGCATGACTATTAAGTTAATCAGAATTCAAGGGAGACTTCAGAGCTGAAAAATAAATAAATTAAAAACAAAAGAACTTGAGAATATAGGCTTTACTCTGAATAATTTTTCAAGTGTGTAACAGAAAAGGAAGTTTGCATCCAGCTAGAAAGGCTGATCAGTATGACTGTTGATAAAAACCCTAATCATTGGTGTTCTACCCATCAATTTTCCCTTTTCCAAGAAAGACATGGACTATACACAAATGTTGAGTGTAACAGCAGTTGGTGTTTTCCTCTAAATAAAGGAACACAGATAGCAAGTGCAAAACACACATAGGTTATGGGTCAGGTGTAAATTGGTATGGGTAGAAAAATTCCAAAGGATCACATATTTACCTCAGTAACAGCATCTCATTATGGAGAAGATTGTTACTCACTGGACTCTTGAGCTTTGAACAATCCCAATAATGAGAAAACTCTATGATTGTGAGAAGGAAAACTGAGTAAATTCAGATTATTTGGATCAGTTCCCCTACATTTATGTTGCAATAGAGAAATCTATCAACTTCTGTCCTTCCCAGTTAATAATACACTCTTGACTGGAATCAGCTTTAATCAAAGTGGTTTTCGTCACCAAGCTGACTGTCCTTGCACCCTCCTGCCTCTAAGATGCCAGTCCTGACTAATTAATTGTTACCTATTAAAAGGGAGCAATGGGTACATAGGTGTAATTTTGTCATTTCTTCTTGAGGGAAAATGTTTTTACAGCACTAAGAAACCTCAGAAGTGGTTTGACAGGCAATATCTCTGGTCTGTTAGTCATCACTAGTCTTATGGGGCATAATAATATAAAAAATCATTTTTTTCTGTCCCTCTAGGAATTGAAAAGTTCATCAGAAAGGTCGTAAGTTCACAAAATAATTCATAATTTCAAAAGTTCATAAAGTAATAACAGTTTCATTGACATATAGGCACAGTTTCTCTGTCCTTTACTCCCACTTCATGTTAGCTGCTTTTTTAAATTTAACCTAAGTAACAAGGGATATTACACATGAGCTATGAGGACTGTGATCTGGACAAAAAAGGTTAACTGAATGCTGGTCAGAAGCCTTGAGTGATGCACTTGCTATTGCAATTTTATTTTCAGAATCAGGGAGCAGATTTAAAAGATCTTCTATCAGGGTTAGTTGGGAATAGTGAAACACCTAGGAAAAGCAGTTTTCTCTTGCTTTTTCCCCTGCTTACTTTAGATAAATATAAATATATTTATATGTATAATATATATACTTTATATATAGTAATATATATAATTAAATAAATATGCTATAAATAAAATAAGAATAAAAATAAGAATAGGAATCAATATTTTATTTTAAAATTCACACAGGCATACATACCCAAATGTGTGTATGAATGTGTGTGTGCATTTTTAAATCTACTTGGGGTTCAACTCTTTATGTAAGCAACATGTGGGAGACCTTCCAATAAAATGTACTTCAGATAGTATGTGTAATGCAATCTGTAAAAAAGTACTGTAGAAAAGAGACATGAAATACACTGTGGGCACATTGTTTACTTTCTAATCCACAAGGCTTATTCCTTCCCAAGCCTGCAGGACAGCTGGAGCCTTCAGACAGCACTGATCTGGTGACCTGAAGGGCCGGACACCAGTGGCCACCACTGCACTTGGCACCTCTTTGAGTTCACTCCTCTGCTTCCCTCCCTCCCTTTCTTCCCCTCCTACTCAAGTCCTTATTTTTTGGTTGCAGGAGGTTTCACTGGGCTATCTCTCCACTGCTGGGGAGAACAAACAGTATCCCAGCCTGTAAAACTGTACTTCCTAGCAACATGTTTGAAGCTACAGCTGCCTGATATGGCTAATGAATTTTACAATCAAAAGCTAAAGTGAATTAGCTGTAGCAGATGTTTTTACTCTGGGAACTACCAGACCTTTCTGGCCGCTCATTTATCCTTCAAGAGGATAAAACTCTGCACTTCTATTATGTGTTGTCATTGGAGCACTGCACAACTTTATCAAACTTTTTATTCTTGAAACTGAATTAATTTTCTGCAAGGGTTTTTTTGTGTGGCTCTTTAATCACATTTACTGGGAAACATGTGTACTGTAAAGTTGGAGAGCCGATTATGTCTTCTATGAAGGCCACTTTCAAAAGGAAGCTGCCCTCACTGCTAGGGCCTCCATTTGAAGGTCCTCGGGTTTTGTGAAGAGGAAAAAATTAATTACTATTTTAATAACGAAACCAAGCCTGCTGAAAATCCTCTTAGAGAGTGGCTGGATGATGTAATGGCTAGCAGGAGGGATATTGAAAACAGTGACCACACAGCCTGCCCCTCACTCTCCTATTCAGTCCCTGTAAGATGATACGGGCTGCTGGGTCACAGATGAGGGAATTGAAAGCACAGTGCTGCTGGCTTGGAGAGCAGGGGCTGGAAGGCAACCCAGCAAGGGGAGGTCATCTGAAATGACAGAGGACATCTGCCATCCACTGGCACCTGAGATCACCTTGGAGCTGTGGCAGGGAGCACACTTGTGCCCCACACTCTGCCCCACCAAACAGAGCCTACAGCTTACCAGCATTCCCAAGGGATGGCCAGGCAGTGGAGCAGGGACCCAGCATCCAGTCTTATGGAGCCAGCCAGCCAGAGGGTTCATGAAACCCATGCTCAGATATCACATAAACCCTGCTGCGTAAATGAGCAAGAAATTTTCTTTACTAAAATTGTTGCTTTACTAAAATAAATTAAGTAAGAGGCACCTCCACTGTTCCTGGGTCTTTTTCACATGTAGGACACTTGACTCACAGCTTGCTGTGGAGACCTCTGTCTCCCTCTGTCCCCCTCACATGCAGCACTTACTGCTGTAAGGTGTAAGGAAAGATGTGAACGGATCTGGATTATCCAGATTCCTTAAAAGGGGAGCTCCATGCAGGATGCGGGATCACACCATGGAAAAATCAAACACACCTCCCAGCCCAGGGGGACAGACAAGGCAGCAAGTGCCAGCCTCCAGCAGGGATGCTGCAGGAAGAAGTGGTTCACCCTAATGTGAGCTCCTTATGGGCTTTCAAAACCTCAGAGAGCACAAGCAAAGAACCAAAGCAAAAGAAATGCCAAACACTGCTGTGTGTCTGTCTGCAGATCTCACCCTAAAACTTCTTTCTACAAACCTTAATAAAAATGGAGGGGTGGGAGGGTATAAATGCCTGACAGCTAATGGATCATATTAGAATAACAGTTGAAAAAGGAGTATCTGTAAAACAATTAGAAAATAAAGCTTTTTTTTTTTTTTTTTCAACCTATGTATTTCCCTCCTTCCCTCCTCCCAAAAATATTACCTTTGGTATCAAAAAAGATTAAAATATTACAACACACTCACATGAACTTCTCACTTAGGATTATAAATTCTGTGGCAGAGCAGTTCCTTTTATATCAATATGGGTTTTTTTATGAATTGCAAAAAAAAAGCAGGTGTATAAAAATAAAATCCACATGAAATATAAATTATCATTGTGCAAGTTAATGCTAGCTGTAGGCTACAATAACTTAGATATTTTCTGTTTCAGAAAATCTCCCTAGACTTTAAAAAAAAAAAGCACAATTGCTTTATAATATATGAAAACTAAGATTTTGTAGGAAGCAGAAAATGTTTTGGTCACAGAAGAAACTGGGAATTTCTGCAATACATTTCAGTTCTGATTCTCCTCCTTAAATTTTCAGGCCTCTGCTTTCTGATAAAGTGCAATACAACAAGAGGTGGACAGCAGTGTGCAGCCTAAAACTTCAAAAGAGTAAGAACTGCCCCGTCCTTTATAGAGGACTACACCTAAGACTTTACATATTCCACTGTTTACAGTGGCAAAAAAAGGTCTAAGGTTACAGAGGCTACAAACGACTGCAAAAAATTGACAGCTGGCACAACCTTGCTGACCTTATCTCCAAAGCCAGCATCTATCCACTGCAGCCAGACTTCCCTGGTAGGGGAGACAACAGCAAAAAGAGGAATAGCATGGAGGGTGCTGCCCATATAGCCCCAAGAGATTGCAAAGGTGTGTTATGACACCTGTGTCAGCTGCTGTTCTGTCATCCCCTCACCCCACAGGTCCTCTTGTTTACCCATGTGGCAGCAGCTTTTGGGATATGGGGGCACCTCCTAGCACTCCTCTATTTGTTTGTCTTGCCTGGATTTCCATTCCATCTGCTCCCAAGGTTGATGTCCATGCAGTGTCCAGCTGGGTCTTTGCTTTTCCCCTTGGTGTTCTCAGAGCTACCAGCATGTTCATTGCAGCTCTTAGGAGAGCTTCCTTCTCCTTCATCCACAAGCAGGAGTCATTATGAGGTTTTTTTGGCCACCATCAATCGCTTTCCTTTCTTTTTATTTATTCCTATTCCATCTGGAATTTTGCTCACCTCACAAGGTAGAAATCTCTCCTTTAAGTCTGCTAGTTCTGGATAGTGCTACTAAGTGTACAACAGTACCCTGTACATGGTCTCCTGTACAGGCACAGGGCACCATCTGGGTATAGTTCTGAGACAAGGAGAAGTGGGCAAAGTATAACTGAAATTGTCTTCTGGGAGATAAATCTATATTACAAGTATTTTGCAAGGGTTTCTGAAGTTGGCTTAATTTCTTTGGTAAGTGGGAAGCTGTAGGTGCCATCCAAGTTTTTCACAGGAAAAAGTTTGAAATGGACAAATAGCAAAGTACTCATCGGCAAATGCTTCAGATGGAAATACTTCTGGTACTAATGAAAAAAGTTTACAACTGAAAAAAAACCAAAACTTTCAAACTACCAAAGATTCCATAAAACAGCTTTCTGAGATCAAAAAGCAGTGTATCAGAATTTGACCATTTATACCTGTGTTAAAAAAATTTTAGATGGTGATAAAAGAGTGACATTTCATGAATTTCATATTTGTACTTGAGAGAGAACAGTAAATGCCCTATGTTTCAAGGAAACGGAAAGAAGAATGATTTTAACAACCACAGCACAGAAATCTAACATTTCTTCCCTGCACAATACCAGAACAATAATGGAATAATAGAACAAATACTAAGCAATAAAATCATTAAACATGTAAAAGAAGATGAACCACGCATTGTAAACAGCTTAATTTTACAAAGAGCAGTATTCATCAGACAAACTTAATTTACCATTTGTTTGATTTACTACTTGTGGGTAAGAACTGATTTTATTCTAGTTTTATTATGTGGAGAATATATGCAAGTAATTATGGAATTAGAAGGGTTTGTACTTTATGAAAGGTAGCATCTGGCACAAATCTCATCAGGATGAAGTGAAGGTGCAGAAAAATAAGTCACATACATCTTTTTTTGTCCCACTCTATAAAAAAAAAAAAAAAAAAAAAGGGAAAAAAAAAAAAAAGGAGAAAAAAAAGAGGGGGTATGGTGTGTTTCAGACATCATGTTGATCAGGACTGGTAGATTTTATAGCGAAAGTGCAAGTGATTAGAATTTAATGAAAAGAAACATAGTGTAGGGGAGCCTGTATTCATCTACCAGTCTAGGCACTAAATAAAAATTATGAAAATAGTTGCAATAATGAAACTAAACAGAGAGTTCACATTAATGTTATCTCTTTTAGTGCTCACAAATAGAAATGCAAATTTGAAAATGAAACAATTGAAATAATCCCAGTGTTAGTTGCAATAAGTATATTCTTAGTGAAAGATGAAGGGATTGCTATAGTGCTAAAGGGAACTTTTTCTCTCATAAACAGGTCAACTGTAATTCACCCGAGATGGTCAACACAGTTTGGTGCTATCCTAAAGCATCACTAAGAGCCAGTGTTCATTCCTCCAAAGTTTCCTCAGCCTCTCTGTAAGAAAGATGTGAATCATTTAGGGTCTGGTTTCACCTCACACTGGATACAAGTTGGATGCAACACATGCTGAAAAAGCTGAAGTTGTTTATATCCTCCACTCCAAAGAAGAGTTGTGACAGTGAACAAGGAGCACTGGCAGTAATGCAGATATCCTCACTACAGGGCATAGGTCCACACTGGCAAGAGAATAGAGAGCATCCCTTGATCCTAACCAAAACAATAACACAGCACCTGTTGCAGAGCTGAAGAGGTTCAAATCCCCTTGATTTTTCACCCCATACCACTCACTGTGGTTTTGGGGCCAGTGTGATGTTACAAACTCTCTGGAGGGGATGAGACTCAGCTCTTGTGCCCTTGCAGTGCCCAGCCAGGTGTTGTTCCTCTCCCAGGTTAGAGGAACTCATGATGCAAGGAAAATGAGAGAGAAGAAACAGAACTTAAACTAATTCAGCATTTGCAGCTGCAGGCAGGATATCTCACAAAATCCACATTAACAGCAAAAAGAGGAAGCACTCATTTAACTTATGTTTCTTTTTTTTTTTCCTTTTTTCTTTTTCTTTTTTTTTTTCTTTCTATAAAATAACTACAAAAGTAAGCTTCAGGGTAATTTTTTCAGTCTTAGATGTGTAGCTTTTAGAAAAGCAAAAGGGAAATCTTCATGACCTTTTCCTTGTGATAAGCTAGAGTACTATAAATGCTATGTACTTCAAAAATGAACCTACAAAATGATATTAGGATATGAGAAGGAAGGCCTTCTTTTGTGGTGGAGCAGCCATGCAATAGTAATTTAATTTGCTCTTGAGAAAGATCATATGAACATCTATTCTGTTCATATAGTTCATTTTACAAAGCAAAACACAGATGAAAGAGAGCAGCTCTGATAGACCAAGTCTTCTCTGTTGAAGAGAGGTCTTTTACATCCTAAGCACTCTGATTATAGTTATCAAAAAAGTTGTGAACTATTTTATATATAGATAAAAGATATGGCTGTCTATCTGTAATCAAAAATAGTAAGGCAGTAAGAAATTAAAGCTTTTTAGTGTCCTTACCAAATTTTTATCCAGCAAATACTATCTTTGAAAATCAAAATATCATATATATATATCATGAAAAATTCAGAGAACAACAAGTTTCAACAAAGCTACAAGATGTGTTTTACAAACCTCCAGCCTTTCTGAATAGGTGAAGTGTTTTTCAGAACAAACAACATAAACTACTTTGGCAGTAGTACTAGTTTCTGTATGTCTCAAGAATCTTATAAAACTTCTGTGCTATTGCATACATTGATTTTTAAAAAACCACAATGCACATTCATTAAACAACAAAAAAAATTAACTCATATGGATTTCAGTCATCCCCGATCAAGCTTTTTGATTTTAAGAAATGCGTATTGTGAAGGTTAAGTCTTCAGCCAATGTTAAAATGTTCATTTGAGGCCTGAGTTTGTTATATACTTTAATTGCTAACTCAATAAATAAATAAAAATAATATTTTAAGCTTCGACCTGTAAAGGATTTAGATGTTGAAAGCAGGTCCCTCTGTAAAGAGTTAAAGTCGTGAAAAAGGTCTTTCACTTATTGCTTAAGTTCTAATGACACTTTTTTCCACCTTAAAGTACAAATATCAAGTCACAAAATTTTCCAGAACAAGGCTGGGCATACTATGCCTCATACCTAGAAAGAAGGATGACTTCTCTGTTCCTCTGAGAAGCTCCATAGGTGTGCTTCATGGCTCCAGCAATCCACCTTCACAGTGTCTTGCTGAATCCCCAAAAATCCTGACCTAGCCTAAGGGGCATAAAAATGGGACAAATAATATGTAAGTTTATTGCATAATATGTATGTGTTTCCTGAAAAAACCTGAACAGCAAGGCTGAGGTACACAGTATCTTATTTGTGGCAGACAATTTCTTTCATCTGGCTTATTGAACTTACCTGTAAAACCTACTGTAGACTCTTCTACTTATCTTTTTTAAACCTGCATGAAGGTAGATGATATACCCAATGTAACTGAGGCTGTTATGAAGGACAGGCTAAAAATCTTACAAATGCAGTGTTTAAACTGCTGTTTGGATGGTAAGGAAGGCAGCAAAAGAGTAGAGTCTAAGGACTGAGTCACCAGTTCAAATTCATCAAAGGTCAGTAGTAAGCAAATAAATTTATCTTCATGAAGTGACTTGATGGCATCAATGCATTTCCCAGTGGATGTATGCCAGTTTTTAGAAACTGCAGTCACAAGCAGCATCCTTAATTAGTCTCAACAGAGAGAGAAAAAGACTGAATACAGCCTAACATTTTCATATGGATTGCCTCTTCTAGGTCACTCCTGGGACACTGTGGGGGCAGTCATGCCACTCAGTGGTGTGAGAAGTCCCTCAAATAATATTCTCAGCTATTTTAACTTCTAAGATTTTGCAGCTTTTTAAATAGAGCTTCTTCCATGAAGTGTGCAAAGAATGCTCTGGGGGTGCAGAGGCAGTAATACATATGGGTTAAATATTGCTATGTTTAATGATATGCTGTATGGTATAGTTAGACTCACAGTGGTTCACTGGAATATATACTGCATCATAACACTGCGTGCATTTTTTTTTTTCCTTAGTAACAAAAAAATAGAATAAAATATAATAACCCCACAGTCACCAAGATGCCTGTTGAAGGAGAAATTGCAGTCTGGAAAACAACAAATGCCAAATAACATGGGGCTTTGGAGGAGAAAAAGAGGTGAAAGAAAGCCAGGAGAGCTCAATAGATTGGCTCCAGTGAAAAGGGGAGGCTGAAGGCGGAACAGTATGGGTTTTTCATACTCTAAATTCCATGAAATGCTTGTAAAAACCCTTGCCAAAAAAAAAAAAAAAAAAAAAAAAAAAAAGCAAAAACCCAAAAAAACCCAAGTAAGGTTTTATATATGATTCTTTTTATTAGGATTTTGTTTATGCACAGACTTATATATTAGAGTGTGTGCCCATGAGGTCTGTTTTTTATATGCCGTCAAAATCACACAGAGAAAAAACAAGAAAGCATGCAAATGTGTTACCATAAAGAGCAACATTTTGCAGTCACCTTAGCTAACCTTTCTTAAAGCTTTCGGGATGTTCATGTTGATAGTGCACTGAATTAGCCTTTTTGAAGAAACTGAGAGGATGAGACAATGCCTGAAGCAGGAAAAAAGTGATGGTGATGAATTTTATTTTATTTTTAAGGCCTTATTTTTGTTTCCTTTTAGACAGGAATTGCATTTGATAATACTGGATCTATACTGAAGAACAATGTTAATACAGGGATGTCTGCCAGCAGAAAGTCCAGTGTTTTGAAAATAGTATTAACCAGGCATTTACAGCAATTAGTCCTTACTCTGTTACGCAGCACGGCTCAGTCTTGCACTGCAGCTGAATCATTAATGCAGACCCAGCTACTTTAAAAAACATCAGAGCAAGTTCTTTCTCTCACAAAAGTTTTACTCTGAGGGCTGTGTAAACAGAG
Source organism: Heliangelus exortis (assembly GCF_036169615.1). Classification (NCBI taxonomy): domain Eukaryota; kingdom Metazoa; phylum Chordata; class Aves; order Apodiformes; family Trochilidae; genus Heliangelus; species Heliangelus exortis. Next base: position 58,344,426 of record NC_092423.1, on the reverse strand, counting down.
CACTGTCTCTTTAACTGATTTTATTTTCCTCTCTCTTTTTTTTTTTTTTAGTTTAAAGATTACATTTAATATCTATTTCCCAGCAGTGTACAAACTGACATCATCTACTCATAAAAGCGGAATGCTTTGCTTTTTTAAGCTTCAAGCTGAATAACAAATTGCCACAGATGACAGCATAAAAGAATAACAGAATGGAATCAAAAGAAAATTCATTGTCAACAGAAACCCCCTGCTGAGGAATTTCAATTTCATATATCTAATTATCCCTGTCAGTTGGAAGAACTGACAAAAAGCATTCTTTGTTCTCTCTTTCTGCCTCCCGCATCTCACTCTCAATTAATTCCGGCATACAAATATGACTAATTGTCTTTGCAGTGCTCAAGAGCTCTGTATATAAATGTTCATGAACTGAAAATGATTTGGAGGGTATTCATGCATCAATTTATGATATTTGAACACAATAGACATGCATAATTCAGGTGACCATGTTAGCACCCTCACAAGCCCTTATTACAGAGATTAGGCAGGATTCTCTTTTCACATCCTTTTTTCATATATATGCTTTGTGACAATAACTCACTTTGCACCTATTAAAGGAGGAAGCATTATATGTCTGCTGTGACTTACTGAAATTTCCATGAACAAGATTACCAGCATTCAAATGACAGAAGTGGGATGGCCAGAAAATATTAGGCACTTTCAAAAGCAAGACCAAATCAGGATGAAGGTTAAAGTTGATGGTGGTTTTTCTAATCTTTATTTGATCATTTCAAGTGACAGAATTATCTTTACTCACATCCTGTATTAACAAATACTGCAAGGCTAACTTTTATATGATACTCTTTATGTAAATATATACACAGATACATGAATGTGAAATTTATACACGGAGATGGAAAAAATTAAGAACTTTTTTTTTTATTAGCTTTTCCAACTAAAGGCTAAGGTTACTTCACGGGAAAGGTTGTTGTATGATGACAGAATTAAAATCCATAATCCGTGCTTGGAGAATTCTATATGCAACTTGGATATCCTGGTTCATTAAAAAAACTCCCCGGTTAAGTTATTTTCTGCTTCTATCACTGTACTTGTTATAAACATATGGCTTCTTTTTTTAAAACCCTCTACGTTGATACAGCTGCATTACTTACTAGGGCAAAGCTCTTCCTCATAATATGAACTCTTCACCTCCCCCAAGAGTCCATCACCAGGCCTGTTCTAGACAGGGACTGATCCACTCAAAGAGCTGTAGCAGTTGCTGCAGTGTTGTCACCCTGGTTTCCCATAATCACACTCAGTGTTTGGATTCATATGGCAGAACACTGGTACATAACCTAGCATAAATAAGGCATCGGTTTTACTTATGTCTCACCGAAAGCCCGGGGTTTTTCCTGGCTGTTTCTGAACTCTAGCATTTCCCCTGAAGAAAAAGTGAAACAAGAGAAGTTGCAAGCAGGAGTGAAGCCCAGAGAGAGACCGTTTATTACAATGAGTAGCAAGGATACAAAAATAAAGGCTGCACAAATGGCAAGTTTGCAGTGGAAAAAGAAACTGAAGTCTGGCCATGTAAGAAAAATCTGCAGAAGTGGTTCTCAGAGGAGGCAGATTTAATGGGTTTATAGAGCTTCAGCTGTACTTTGTTCCCCGCCTTGGCTTATACAATGGCATAGTGGAAATTTCTTGCTAAGAGAGAAAAAGAAAATTATTTAATGTGAGATTATGCTAATTTTCACAGAATGCAATTCAAAGTTACATTGAATAGGTAAAACTCAGGAGACAGAATGAGATGTTGTTTTTCTCAAGCATGTTATAAATCCATCGTGTAAATCTGGAGAGTTGTACAAAGCCTAGGTCTTCATCCTTGTTTCTTCTTTGAGATTAGCAATGACTAGGGTGGAGACTTGCTGTTTCCTGCATCCATACAAAGCACTTCAAAACTGGCATCAAAAACCATCTAGCCTGGACATAAATTTTTCCACGACACCCAGCAATTTATATGCCGTTTGTACACAGTTCTCAATGGCAGGTGGCTCCCACTGCTACATGCAGGAAATGTCATGAGCTCAGCAAATAGAGTTTTCCATGTGAAGAAGCACACTGATTTATACACAAAGTAGTCAGTCACAGAACACCTACATGACCATATAGACTGAGGAAAGGGGTCTCAGAGAAAGTGGGGAGTAGGAATAAGAACAACTATTCAGCTTCCACTACAGGGTCAGGTAAAGTATTCTGGAATATCATCTCAAATATAAGTACCCTTTTTTCTGTGAAATATTTACCAGTGGCAAAAATAATAGTGTCAAATGACCTGTTTCCCAGAGGTTAAAAAACAGATGAGAGTATTAACATGTAAACAAAGACCTCCAGATACTGTGACAGTAGCAAATTTTGCAATGTTTTTTGAGACAGGCATTCTGTTAGTCAGCAATCAATAAATAAAACAGGTGGTTTGTTCTGGGGTTTTCTTCCTCTTCTGATACCCTCTGAAGTAGCAATGTGCTTTTCTTCACATCTGGAGGCCACTTTTTCATTCACAGCATGTTTATGAAATGTATGAGCTTGCAGACACATTGCATGTTACTTCAGTGGAAGTTGATGAACTTTGAGACATGTTTGCTTCTTCCGATCACTTGCACTCATCTTTTATGCCATTGTTGAACTGAGCCCTTTTATTTAAATCACTGATTTCATTGGTAGGTCTTCTGGCACTTTGTGGAATCAGTTCCCTTTACAAACATCCACATTTTCAGATAAGTCATAGAAAGCATATTTCAATTTAGAGAGAAAAATTTCTCTCAGGCTTCCAAGCAAGAAATTGAGAACATATTTTTCAAACTCTATTGCAGATTGATGTTGGTATGGTTTGCTCTACTCAAGAGGTAACAGTTATTATTATTTTTTTTAATCTTGGGTTTTAATTTTGCACCTTCCTTTAAAGGCTTTCCAGCTATCCACAAAAGGAATGCCATATAAGCACCAGTCTCACTAAGAAACCAAGAATACAGCTGCACCCACAGAGACCCCTCCTGAGGTCAGTGCACTCTGCCTTACTTGCAATATCCTTCTCCTGCTGTTTTTTAAGCATGTAACATCAGAACTGGTGGGCAGTCAAGGCTCTGATTAATTCAGAAGAACTGAATAGACAACTTTGGTACCCACCAGGGCTCCCCCAGAGGATTAGAGCCCTGGATACCAAACAGAAATCATAATTTTCTTGCCAGGTTCCACAAAAGATACTTTGGTTCAAAGTTTGCTCTCCAATGTACACTTTCTATTTTCTGTGAAGGTGCACCATATTTGTATTATATAGAAGTCAGTGCTTGGCCTCATTGTTTTATTTTTCCTCTTTTTTTTTTTTTCTATTTAAAGAAAAAAAATATTATAGAGGTGAATGAATGGCGTAAAGCCAGAAGATTGAGAGGCTGCCTTGATTTTTTAAACCAATTTGCTGGCTTTTCATTTTGGTTTACATTTGAACCTACAGGACTTAATGAGGCCATACCTTTGAATTTCCTGGCATTTACCACTTTCACTCTGATTTGTATCTCTATAGACATTGCTAATCTGTTTAGAAAAATACTAAAACTAAAGCACTCCAATATTCCTATAAAGCTCTCATTCTAAATCTCAGCTGAAAATATATCTTTTCTGACTTCCCCATATCTGTTCATTTTGCACTCCCTCTGCTATTATTTATCTCTGTAACTGTATTGTTTAGCTCCCGTAAAGTGGTTTTGGGATGCACTTTGGATGAAAGACGCTATACAAAATGAAGTTATATTGTTTTGTACAAGCTGGCACATACTTGGTTCCGCATAAGCTTGGCAGAGGTCTCTTTTACAGTGCTTTCTAGTTTCTCCTCAGCATTTTTTGCAACTTTCCCACCTCCTTTTCCTGCTTAGTATGTACTAGAAGAATACATCTGTTATGATTAGTAAGTAGCTAGACATTTATTTGCTACCCAGAAACACATCCCTTTACCCATCAAAAATGTTTGAAAGAAAGATGATTTTAGTGCGATGATTTAAGGCTGCAACATTAATCCAGCTAAAATCTAAGTGCAGGGAAGAAACAAAATAACATCTGATATTTTAACCATAGCATCTACTTTGATTTTTGCAAGCAATCAGAGGTGATTAATGCTTGGGAACGCTGTTCATTATATGAGCCTTTCTGTATCCTTGGTCAAATAAAGAAAGCAGGTGCAAGTCATAGGAGTTACTGATTATTTATGGCTTTTAGATACTTTGTGGGTTTAGCTGGTGAGAAAAGTTTTATTCCACTCACATGGACAAAACACAACCAACTGTCTGGGCTGATTAAATTCACATTGTTGCATGAGCACATGGCAGGCAGGGGAAAAATTATGAAATCTCACCGCCTATGCCATGGCAACTGAGCAAACAGCTCATGGGAAGAATGTGAATAATAGAAAATAGCAATATTTCTCTTTGTGTTTTCACCCTTGACAGTTTTATCCCCACATCTGCCTGATGTCCGGTGAACAAGTAAAGTGCTTGTAGTAGCTACTCTTGTTCTCAGTGATTTGACTCATCCTTGGCTAAGAATTTTCTCAAGACAAACCGTGTACATTTTAAGCTTTTGGAGAATATGAACTAGGAAATATTTGGGGCTTATATATGTATGTAGGGAAACCACAGGAACAGGAATGTGCTACTTGTGAAAAGGCTTTTGAAACTGCTTGTACTGCACTCATTCAGGGTTTCAGTTTTCTGGACTGAAAAATGAATATTGAGATAATTTTTCTGCATGCATTTCAAGTCAAATGCCAAACTCCCACAGGTACAATTCTAACAGTACAAAATACGTTCAAAATTCTCTAGGCATCTACTTACTTCCCTTCAGTCCATGGTAGGTGTCAGTGTCTGAAAAGCAGATATCAGTTGTATTTCTAGAACCAGTTCCTGACAGATTCTTGTTGCACTCGTGCAACAGGACTCAACTGGTACTTCCTTCTGGCTCTAAAATACACATTCCTGGTTTTGCAGCATTCAGCATGACTTTTGATTGTTCTTTTGCTGTATGTTCAATAGGAACTATCCTCTTCTGACCCAAGACATATGTGTTTCCAGTGCTTTTGGAGAACTTTGCAATCAGTGAGGACAGGACAGGAAAAGAATTTCCCTTGAAATGGAAAATTTTTCTTAATCACAGTATAGTTTGAACTATCTACATACTCTATTTCAGGTGCCCTATTTTAGTCATGGTCTCTCCTGCTGATGAGATTCAGAAGTGGCTGCCAGGACAATGCTGTATTACGTCAGGTATTATGCAATTTCAGTTCTGCACTTGAAACTAGGCTGGCATGGTCTGATAGCCATGGTGCTAGGAAGTAAAACTCGAAAAAATTCAGTGTATATGGCTGATGTAAAAGAGGACAATGAGTGCTGATTCCTTTTGTCCCAATGACTTTGGTTTTTAATAAAGAGTATTTTAAATACTGTCATTCCATGAGTCTGGAAACCTCATTTTTTTTACCTGATTTTGCTGCTACTGTTGCAGTAGGAAAAATTAGTGCTTTTGACAAACTCAGTATGAAAGGTATATTGAGCTCTCTTTCACCCAAGAACTGTGATTTTAATTAGATTCTTTACCCTGTCACAGTTGTGCAAAAATTTATTTACCCTTATGTGCTGAAAGCTGCATTTTGGGCCAGAAGGTCTTCGACAGTCTGCATTCCCACACCTGATGTAAAGGTCTGCAGGGAACTAGAAGATGAAAGAAAAAAACAAGACAAAAAAAGAGAAATTGAAAAGAACAATGGCACATACTAAAGTTGAAGATGTAAAGAGCACTGAAATTTGTTCAACTCAAGAACCAAAACTTTGATAGCGAACACATTTGATCAAGAGAAGTAGAGTTATCTGCCAGGTCACCTCAAGTAAGTCTGTTAGATTTTAATTCTCATCAGGAGTGTGCTTTTAATGTGGCTTTTAATGTGTCCCCACTGACCACATTTTGGATTATGCAGTGGTGTGTGCAAACTGGATTCCTCTTAGATGACACTAAACTGCAAGATGCTAATCAGCTTTTAGTCTATGGAACCAGCTAATGATACTCTGAAGAAAGCGACCCCTTCAGCAACTTTGTTGGTTTGCAGTTCTACTGTTAATGTAGATTTATTAATGTAGACAAAGCCTTGCAAATGCAGTTGAGGATTCATGGGGCATTAGCAGATTATTTCACAGTTTTAAAGTCTACTTCTATGTCACATAGGTTTTCATGCAGGTGGAAATAACATATAAGATTGTTTATTTGGTGCACTGAAAATGCATGTTGCATGGAAGGCAAATAAGAAAGGCATAACAACAAAAAAATGTAATTTTGATTACACTTATGATTAGTTTTGTTTTTTTTTTAATTAAGCTTTTCCTTTGCTTCGGGTCATTTTCTAGCACATTGGTTTGATCAACCAGAAGGACTGTCATCACATCACCACATGGATTTTGTGTTCTTGGCTCCCCTGCTTAAACCCTACTTGGCCAACTTACCAAAAAATTGTGACAGACAAAAACTGTAACTTGGAGATATTTAGGAATGGTGAAAGTATTTACAGAGAAAGTTCACGTACAGTGTTAACATCTTTCTTAAGCAGAATTTCCATACATTTGGAAGAACTCTGATGATCTTATTTACACAGGAAGAAATCTGAGCTGAGAGCTAAAACGTATTTAACTCTGCACACCAAAGACAAAGAAGGATAATAGTTATTTCAGAAAGTAAGGAATAGTTCTGAAAAAAATAAAGTAAGGACACTTCTGGACCCAGCTTATCTCACACTGAGGCAAAATGGAGTTCTACTATTGACTTAATGAAAACAGCACCAATTCCTGTGTGTCGCTTGTTCATATGAAATAATTTGAATGGTCTGAGAAGAAACACAATAGTAGAGACAGAGAATGAAAAAAACCCATAACACCTTCAATTCACCAAGGAGAGCTTTTCTCTTGACGGGGTATATATTATTCCCTTATGTGTATGTGGCTTCCATTACCAGTAACGGGAGCTGATCACACACAGAGAGGAGAAGGGACTCCTCAGTCTGACATCTCGCTGCCTGCCTGGTATAAAGCCAATAGACAATGCCAAGTTATTCTGATCAAGCTACTAATTGGAATCATGTTGTATATTGCTGAAGTTTGTTTATTTTTATAAGAGCATTAAAATTTCAAGAACTGCATTTGGATCTCCCTTACTACGCACACACATACTACAGGCAGTTTCCTTGTTTTACATGACATGCAGGGGTATGGCATACATGCTGTTGCTTTTGTATTTTGCTGTAGTGGTCTAGAGATGGCAGCATGTGAAATTATAGCCCCTGCTGGGTAATGTTTTCAATATGCACAAATGCACTGGATGAATTAAAGAAGCAGCATTGCTAGTTCAGCCCAGCACCAAGTTCTTTATATATTAATTGCACTTAAATACAATTTCAAATGCAAGTATATTGCAAAGCTTGCTGGGCTGGGCCACAACCCTCCTTTCCTTCCTTCTTTCCTCTCTTCTTCTCTTTAATATACACATATGTTGCCACGGTCTCTGCTTTCCAAAAGAAACAGGTGTGTCACATTACTAAGTTTTTATGTCTAAATTCCCAACACAATATAAACAGTTGAGTAACCAAGATTTTTAAGGGACTTGATGACACAAAGCTGCAACACACTCCAAAGGAATGGAATCTGATGGTCACAAAATAACATCTCCAGTAGAAAATGATGCATTGACAGCAAGAGCCAGTTATCCCCAACAGGCCAGTACAGCAAGCTTGAATCCAGCCTGAAAAAAAGCAATACTCATTTCTTCTTTACTAAAGGATGATATTTTCCCATTTTATTGCAACATTTGGCATTTTCTCATATTATTGCAACATTTGGCAGGGAACCCAGACACTAGGTGAGTCTATGCAAGGTGAGTCTCCCCTCTGCTTATCCTTGAAAGCACCATGCCTTATTAGAAATCAGGGGTCTGTTTCATGCCCAGCTGCAACAACAACATTAAGTACATTAATATGCACTTACACACCTTTCGTTTCAGGTTCTTGCTGTTCACACTATTTAAATGTTAAGGACCATGATCAGAGCCACTGACGCAGAATTTTGGCATGTATATTTATTTGGTCTTCCACAAATGGATAGACCTGCTTGCTTCTTTCACAAGAGTGGTAAATCCATGCACATGAAAAGAACAGGGCACCATCCTTTTTAAACTGCAAGCTCAAAGCACAACATGAATTTTATCTATTTATGAAAAATGTTGATCTAGTGTTTGTCCACTTGCCTGTGCACAAATTTCCTGTGTTTTCTTTTATATTTCTGATAGAATGTCATGGCTGAACTCTAAAAAATTAATTTATATGTGTGCCTTTTTTGTGTTAGAAGCAAATATTGGTATGTGAGGGTTTTCCACCCTTACATGGTTTAATTCTAGAAAGAAATTGCAGGTGAGTTACAAGTGCTAGTGAGAGTTTCCTGGGGGAGACAAACTTGAATTCACACTTCAAAATTTTTCTTACAGCTGTATATTTCATAGCATTTTTGCAAAATCTTCCAGGACTAATAAGATCAAGTCCAAATGAGGCAACATCATGAAATCATCAGGTGACTGGGGCTTACTTTACTGTGTTTCTCCTTTGAAGTAACTTTCTGTCAGGGGTGATTTGAAAGGAGCTTCTAATGATTTTTGCATTTCCTGAAGGGACAAGCAAAATGATGAAACTTGTCCACTGATCCACCAGCCACCATCCTCAACTGCTGCTTGTTTCTCTGTTTGTTTTCACTGAAGGTATGTTTTCCACACTGAAGGAAAGCTTGTGGGTGGGAATCCTTTCTCCTGTATCTGCCAGGTGGTTAATTTCTCCCTTCTAAGAGTTTGTTTCACAAAGCAACAGGCAAAGGCTTCATATGTGCTTGATTAAGGAGTTTACCTTTCACTATTCATTTCATTAGAAAGGGTAATTCAAATCACTCCCCTCTGCAGAATGAAACATCTGAAGAGAGGGCTGGGGTGGGAGGGTGAGAACAGGACTTTAGATTTTGGAGTGTGGAGGGGGGGGGCATACAAGGAACCCAGTGGCAGGGGGACAATCTCCGTAGACCTCCAGCATTCCTATTTCTAGTGGAGCATAGTAAACGCCTATGCACCAGATACCATCTGCAAATGAAAGGACCTTTTTTTCTGCAAGAGAAAAGAGAAGTCAGTAAAAACCTTCTTTAAAGCAGCTTGCTAAAATGCAAACTATTAAAATATGAAGTCTCACTTCCCTCACCCGCTCCATGGCAGCCCCTTAGTTAGCAGAGATCACATTATCCAATCCTTTGCTAGAACACTATTCAAGTTTCAGCAATTCCCTGTCAAATGTTAAATAGTTTGCCAAAGAATAATAGATGCTTTACATTTTATGCATTACTAGTTCCGAGACTAGGGCTATAAAAGTTTTCTATTAACATGTAAGCACTGAGAGAAGTTTTTTTTTTGGTGGTTTTTTTTTTTTTTTTTTTAGTTGTTGTGTTTTTTTTTTAACTTGATAAATATACATAACTCCTTTACAATGGGGCTCTTGTGTTGCTAATGGGGACCCTTAATGGAGAGTTATATTTCCAGGATTATATCTTTATTCAGTTGCAAATTATTTTTGGGGGGAGTTTTAATACTCTGCTTCAGTCTATGAATAATAGTATCATTTGAATGCAGCAGACACCTGGTGCAGTAGAAGGACAGTGGGAGCTCTAGACTGACCTGGTATGACTGCCAACTTTGCATTTTCCCAGCCTTTCCTATCCGCTCCATTCAGCATCTAATTTCATTCTCCCTCAGCAAAATGCTAGACACTTGTAACTTTATTCTCCCTCAGCAAAAACTTGCTCTCTTGTAAGGAGGGAAAAAAAAAAAAGTGGAAAAAAAATTCATCTTATCAATCTCTTCTTATACAGAGTCTAGTAATTTGAAGGTTGGGTAAAGTTTCAGGAAAAACCTTCCAATTAAATACTGTAAAAAGATAAAATAACAGTGGCCTTGGTGCTGCCCAATAGCTTTCTTGAAGCACTCTTTTGTTGATTTATTGTACATTAGCCACTGAGCCATGCAAAGAACATTACGTTTCAGAAAGAGCTATTCGTATGCGGCCTGCATCCTCTTCAAAGACAATCAGGCCTGTATTGCATTTTGCAAATTTATACCAGGATGTTGGTTTAGAGTGTTTCCCTGAAAAGTTTTTCAAGTAAGTGTCTGCTTTCATGGGCAAGAGTGATTGAGGCACACAAACAAACCTTTGTTTCAAAACTCACAGATGTATGGCTGGAGCAGAGCTTTGTTTTCCGCTTTAAGGAGTATTCTCAGATTTTTGTTTTGAGCACAACACAGGATTGTGCAAAAAATCAGCTTGAGGATGAATGTCTGGTATAATCTTAGACTTTCCAGATTTTCCCAGGGTTAATTTTTCTACTCTGAACTTTGAGGGAGAGAGAGTTGTTGTTTCAGTTTTTTGTTGTTGTTTCTGTGTTTTGGGCTTTTTTTTTTGTTTTGGTTTGGGGTTTTTGTGTTGGTTTTTTCTTTTTCTTTTCTATTCTTTTCTTTTTAATTCAGGACCGCAACAAAAGAAGCTCTGGGTACTTTAGTCTTTAATGACTTTAGGAAACTTCATTTCAAAGCTATTTGGGAGTTTGTGGCCTTGATAACATACTTCTTGTGCTGAGCTCTGATCTAGTTCTTACTCTTCTTTTACTCTTGCACCAACATTACCATCCCTATGTAATGGTGCTTGTCATGTCTGAGATGGGGAGATAGTCACCTGGGACCTGATCTCCAGAGGAGCTGAACTTTCAGATGCACCTTTTGACAGATGTAGGTGACAAAAGGTCTGTGTATGAACAGTGACACACATGACCAAACTAATAGTAAATCCCAAGATGTCCCTAGTTATAAAATCCTAATAAAACACACCTTTCTGACAGGCTCAGGTTTGTTACTAAGGAATAGACTAGAAAAAGACTGAGCACAGCTGGCAAAATAATTAGGTGTTTCTGAAAATAAACACAGCAGCAGAAGGAAATGCCAGATATTCCATGTTAAACATTTGACTGGGACATGGGGGGGTCAGGGAGGACTGGCATGAGTAAACTTGCTCTCTCCCAACTTGTGGGCTATCTGCACAGAATGAAGTCCTGGCTGAAGTGAAATTACTGGAATTTTGCCATTTACATTCTCAGAGCCAGAATTTCACCTTAGCAAGCAATGTACTGTGACAACAGCCAGATTCACAAGAGCTATCAGAAAAGAAAGGCGGTCAGAAAGTCCCAGCTCTGTCCTCTGCTCCTATTACGTCTCTTTCATTAGTAGAGCCAAAGCTGTTCTACTACCATTCAGCAAAACTGTAAGGTGCAGACAACTGCATTCCCAGCAGGTCTTTGGAGAGAGGATGCAAACAAGGAAGAAAATAAGGCCCAAAGCTTCCTCAGATATATAAGTTAAAAGGAATTCAACTGTGTAGTAAAGTGTCATTTAGGATAGACAAACGTCATCCTGCTGCCAAAGACACATTGCTGTTGATTCTGGTTTTATTAGAAATTTGCCATGTATTCTTTATTTTAAGGTTGAGAAATCGTTTTATCACCAAATAACTTTTCACTGGAACAATAACATTTTTCTGTCAAGAAATCTGCTATCTTGGGTGTAACCAAACAAAGCAAAAGCTTTCAGATAACAGAAATATTGGTCTGGCAGTCTTACCAGTAGTTTGTATGCCTTCTGCTTTCACTTCTAACAGACTAATTTCCCAGACAGTGGTGTAGTAGCTATGCCAAAGACAAAGACCATGGTGCAGTGCAGCTTGATTGCCCAGATAGTAGTAGAGGACTTCAGAAACCCCAACTGCAACTCCCAAAACAACATTTTTCAAGGGTGTGAGAAGAGAACCAAAATGCAAATGATTTAACCCAAAACTTTTTTTGCTTTTTTTTCCGCACACGGGCGGTAGATCTCACTAGACCCCAAGTCTTTACCTTCTCTAGCAGTTTTTGGAAAAAAATTGATTTATAAGAAATATTAATATTGTCATTCAACATTTACACTCTCAATGGCTTTAGAAGCCGAATCCTTGTCATTGAATTCCAGAATGTGTATTTCATTGTGAAACTTATATGATACTCGGTATAGGCCTTTACTTACTTTAAGTTTAATCCTGCTCCTTCTGTGATATCAGGGGATTCCACACACAGCTTCAACATAGTTTTATAGTTATTTTATTGATCTTCCATTTGCTGTTTTGCAGGATTTTCAGAATTGCTGCTTTTAGTCTTTGTATTGCAAATTCAGAAACTAGAAAATGTTAATAACATACTCAGAAATTAGAAAATGTTAATAGCATACATGCAGCACTTTCCACACACCCTGTAAGTAGTCGCAGTATTGTTGGCAGGCTGCATATATTTGAAGTTTTTTAAATATACTGCTATTATCTCACATTGTGTTTCAGCCAGATATATTACCATGCAAGTGGATTTGTCATAACATGCACTGTTATAAAAATAAAGACTTCAGTAACTTTCTTGTGGGGTTTATAAACATAGAAAGGTTTTGGTTGGAAGGGACCTTAACAATCATCTAGTTCCAACTCGCCTGCCATGGGCAGTACACCTCCCACTAGACCACATTGCTCAAAGCCCCATCCAACCTCGTCTTGAAAACTTCCAGGCAGGAAGCATCTACAATTTCTCTGGGCAGCTTGTGTCAGTGTCTCATCACCCTCAGAGTGAATGATTTCTTCCCAATGTCTAATCTAAATCTACTGTCTTCTAGTTTAAAGCCCTAAACCTTCATCCTATCGTTCATCCCACATGCAGTTATAAAACGTCCCTCTCCAGCTTTTGGGTAGGTCCCCTTCAGGTACTGGAAGGCTGCTATAAGGTCTTCCTCAGCTTTCTCTTTTCCAGAATGAACAACCCCAACTCTCTCAGCCTGTATTCATAGCAGAGGTGCTCCATCCCTCTGATCATTTTCACAAACCTTCTCTGAACTCACTTAAACAGCTCCATGTCCTTCTTGTGTTGCAGGGTTCAGAACTCAACACAGCACTCCAGGTGGGGGTCTCACAAGAATGGAACAGAAGGAGAGAATCACCTCCTTCAACCTCCTGGCATTCTTCTTTTTGCAGACCAGGGTACAATTGGCTTTCTGGGATACAGATGCACATTGCTGGCTCATCAACCAGCACCCCCAAATCTTTCTCCCAACAGCTGATTTCAATCCATTCTCTGCCCAACCTATATTTATGCTTGGTATTGCTTCAACCCAGATGCAGGACCTTGCACTTGGCCTTGCTGAACTTTATGAGTCTGTCATGGCCTCACCTCTTATGCCTGACAAGGTCCCACTGGATGCCTTCCCTTCCCTCAAGCATGCTCACCGTACCACACAAATTGGTGTCATCTACAAACTTACTGAGGGTCCACTCAATACCACTGTCTGTGTCATCAACAAAGGTGGTAAACAACAGTGCTGTCAGTGGTGACTATTGAGGAATTCCACTCATCACTGGACTCCATCTGGACACTGAGCCATTGATCAGTACTCTTTGAGTGCGGCCACCCAGCCAATTCCTTATCCCCCCAAGTGGTCCATCCATGAGCTCCATAATGTTCCCATTTAGAGACCAGGATATCATGCAGAACAGTACTGAATGCTTTGCACAAGTCCAGATAGATGAGTTCTATTGCTCTTCCCTTGTCCACTGATGCTGTGACCCCATCATAAAATGGCACCAGATTTTTCAGTCACAATTTGCCTTTGGTGAAGGTACATCGGTTGCCACCAACCACCTCCATATTTTCCATCTTTAGTAGACTCTTCAGGAGGATCTGCTCCATAATCTTGCTAGGCACAGAGGTGAGACTGACTGGCCTGGAGTTCCCCAGGTCTTCCTTTTTTCTCTTTTGGAAAATGGGGGCCATGAGTTTTCAAATAAAATGCACAGCAGCTTTACAGCTTCATCTGCCAGATCCCTGGGAGCTGTGTGTTTATGTTGTCAGGTGCCATGGACATATACATTTTTATGTTCTTTAAATGGTCTTGAACCTGCTCATATCCTACACTAGTTAGATTTACCTTCTTCCGGTACCTGTTTTTGCCTTCTGCAACTTGGGTAGTGTGGCCAGAGACCTTGCTGGTGAAGTCTGAGGCAAAAAGTAATCGAGCACCTCAGCCTTCTCCATATTCAGTGTGACCAGGCCTCCTGTTTCCTTTTGGAGAGGGCCCACATTTTCCCTAGACTGCCTTTTATCACCTGTAGAAACTTTTCTTTTTACCTCTGATTTCCCAGACCAGATTTCATTCTCTCTGGGCTTTTGTTTTCCTAGCCAGATCCCAGATCCCTGTCTGCTTCAACAACTTCTTTGTATTCTTCTCTGGTCACTTGTCCTTGCTTCCACCCTCTGTATACTTTCTTTTTAAATCTAAGTGCATCCAGGAGCGCCTTACTCATCCATGGAGGCCCCCTGGCATTCTTGCTTGCCTTCCTTTCTGTTGGGATGCATTGCTACTGGGATTGAAGGAGGTGATTCCAGGAATATTGAGCAGCTTTCTTGGGCACCTCTACTCTCCAGGACTTTATCCCATGGTAGCCTACCAAGCAACTCCCTGAAGTGGTCACAGTCTGTTCTCCTGAGGTCCAGGGTATTGAGTTTGCTGTGCACCTTCCTTGTTGCCCTAGGGACTCTGATTCCACTCTTTTGTTGTCACTGCAGCCAAGACTGTCCTTAAGCTTCAAGTTGTCCACCAGCCCATCCTTGTTGGTAAAAACAAGGTTCAGCATAGCGCCTTTTCTCATTTGTTCCTCTAAGACTTGGAGGAGGACATTGTCATCCATGCTTTCCAGGAACCTCCTGGGCTGCTTGTGCCTTGCAGTGTTGTCCCTCCAACAGATACTGGGGGTGGTTGAAATTCCTCATGACAAGGGCCTGTGAATGAAAAGTTGCTTCTGTCTTTCAATAGAGGTCCTCATCCACTTGGTCTGCTTTTATGGAAACAAGGAAAGTCCTCCCTTTCTCAAAGAAATCCTAGAGCAAAAGCTACAAAATTCACTAAGAGAAGTCATAATATCAGTGTTACTGAAGTGTATACAACAAATCTTGTTGCCCATCAATGCTGCCATTTCGGAAAGAAGAAGGTATTCATGGATCATTTTCTTCTCTGTTCAGTTGTGAAATCTGACTTTACTCTTGGCACAATTAAGACTTAGGAAGATGTAAGGGAGATAGAAACAGAATAGGCTAAAAAGTTCAATGGAGAAATCTCTGCATTTTAAAGGACTGTGAGTGTTTGCAATGTCATGACCTGAGTAGGTCTGTGGTCCCACATTCAACAGGTGTAGAAATCTTTTTTTTCCCATTACAAGTTGTTTTCAAATGGATGACTGGTAGCATAAACATTCTCTTTTTCTCTTTCCCTGCTGTACAACAGCAAATCTATGATTGACTCATAAGATCATAGAACATTTGAGGTTGGAAAAGACCTCTAAGATAATGCCAACACTACCACACCAAATAAACCATGTCCCAAAGTTCCACGTCTACATGTTTCTTGAACACCTCTGGGAATGGTGACTCCACCACTTCCGTGTCTAGCTTTTAAACTGATTTTATCAGGAGGTATGGTCAAATATGACAATGTCTGCACAACTGAAGCATGCTTTAACCTGAAGGACCTGGATCAAGGGATCCAAAATGGCAATGATCACCCCACCGTTACCACTACAACTGATTTGCAATTAAACCACACCAACCAGAGTAGTGTAAAATGTGCCTCAGCTGTCTTCTTAAATGAGAGGCAAAAGGTCATCCCCCTAAATGTACGTATACAAACAGTCACAGTCTGGGAAATTAATAGGAGGAACTGGATCTCTGTGCCCAGTCAGGTTGATATCATAGGAATAAGTGAAGCATGGTAGGATGAGTCACACAACTGAAGAATTGTGATAGAAGGTTATAGGCTGTTCTGTAAAGACAGGCAGGGAAGAAGAGGTGGAGGAGTTGCACTCTGTATTAAGGAAAACCTTGAATGTATAGAAGTCAACTATGGTAATTGTGGTGGCCTTACTGAATGCCTCTATGTCCAAGTCAGAGGGGTGACCTTAGAGTAGGCATCTGTTACTGACCCCCAGACCAAGACTTTGTGACCAATGAAGTGATACTCTGATCACCTGGTCCTTATGGGATACTTTAGCTACCCAGACATTTGCTGGAAGAACAACACTGCAGCTCACCTGACATCAGTCAAGTTCCTGGAATGTGTAAAAGACTGCTTCCTCACACAAATGTTGGATGTGCCAACCAGGAATGGGGCACATCAGAACATTCTACTCACTAACCAAGAAAACTTGCTCTGATATCTCAGTCAGTCATGGACTTGGATAGAGTAGAGTTTGGGATACTGCTGAGAACAATTAAGGTTTATTAAAAAACAAAAGGTTTTAGATTTTAGAACAGCAAACTTCAGTTCACTGAGGGCTCAGCTGGAAGGGATCCCATGGGAAGCTTCCATGGAGGGTAAAGGGGCTACTGAATGATGGGATTTTTTTCAGCACTCTCCTAGTTAACCAAGACCAGTTCATCCCCTCTAAAGACGAGAAGTAAGCTGAGAAAGTGACCCCCATGGCTTAATTGTGAGCTTCTGGGACAGCTCAGAACCAAAAGGGAAATATACCAGAGGCTGAAAAGTGGAACATTGCCAGTTGAAAATTGCAAGGCCATTGCCAGGGTATGCAGAGAAGCAGTTGGGAAAGCAAAAGCTCAGCTTGAACTAAATTTGGCCAGAGATGTCAAAAACTTCCAGAAAGGATTCTTCACATATATTAACAGCAAGCAGAAACAAAGGAATAAAATTGGATCACTATTAAATACAAAGTGGACCGCTATTAAATACAAGAGGTGAATTAGTCACCAATGATGCTGAAAAAGCAGAGGCTCTGAAAACCTTCTTCCCTTCTGTCTTTACCAGTGCTGTTAGGTCTCAGGAGGTAGGAACAAAAGCTCAAGTTGAAGCAGACACTGACTTGCCATCAGTGAAGGAAGAACTGGTATGCCATCTATTACAGAAGCTTAACCAATACATACTCGTCGTTCCAGGTGCAATCCATCCTAGGGTGAGAGAGCTGACTGACCTCATTGCAAAGCTGCTCTCCATAATCTTTGAGAAGTTGTGGGGATCAGTAGACATCCCTGGAGATGTCACTGAAGTCTGGACGAAGTCTAATGTCACCCCCATCTCTAAGAAGGAATCCAAGGAGGACCCAGGCAATTGCAGACCCATTAGCTTCACTTTGGTCCCTGGGAAAGTCATGGAGAGAATCCTGCTGGGGACTACCACAGATCAAGTAAAACTTGTGATCAAGAAAAGCCAGCATGGATTTATCAGGGGCAAATCATGCCTAACAAACCTGATTGCCTTCTGTACAAAGTTACCTGCTTGGTTAATGCAGAGTGAGAGGTAGAGATCTATCTTGACTTTTCCAAGGCCTTTGATACAGTGTCTCTCTTAAGCCTCCTCCTCAAGAAACTGACTTATGGCCTAGACAAATGATCTGTGAGGTGGGTGACTTTTATTCTTTTATTCTTTATAAGTGACTTGGATATTGGGATCAAGAGCATCCTGATTAAAGTTTGCTGATGACATCAAGATGAGTGGGGAGGTTGACATCCCAGAAGGGAGAGCCACCCACCAGGATGACTTGGATAGACCAGGGAATTTGGCTAACAGGAACTTTATGAAGTTCAGTGTGTAGAAGCACAAGGTCTTGCCCTGGGGAACACATAACCCAGAACTGCAGTTCAGACTGGGATCCATTTGACTAGATAGCAGCCTTTTGTGGAAAGGCACCTGAGGGTCTTGGTGGACAACAGGCTCAACATGAGCAAACACTATGCTGCAGCAGCAAAGAAAGCCAACAGGATGCTGGGCTGCATCAAGAAGGGCATTACCACCAGTGAAAAAGAAGTCATCATCCCTTTCTACTAGATGCTTGTCAGGCTGCACCTGGAGTTTTGCATCCAGTTTTGGTCCCTGATGTACAGAAAGGATGTGGACAGACTCGAGATGGTCCAAAGAAGAGCCACGAGGGTGGTCAGAGGACTGAAGCACCTGCCATATGAGAA